>NC_068361.1:69367998-69529586 GCF_020536995.1 Dreissena polymorpha | reverse complement strand
AAAACCGTCTATATAAAACATTAATTTTATTTAATTGGAATGTGCAGATGGTGATGCCAATCATTGGATTTCATTTTGTGTTTTGTTGACCTACTTTTAAATTTTAGGGCTCAGCAGAACTATTGCTGTCAAAACACAATTGTATTAAAATGAATAGTGCTTAAAATTAAACAAGAAGTCACTTTCTTTTGTTTTAGATGTTTTTCAGTTTCGTCGGAAGACATTTCCCACCAACCATCCTGTCTTGAAAGAAAAACTTTGGAACCCGATTATCTGGTAATACTATTTTTTTTACATACAGTTATTAGTGAATTATGAACATTTCATAAGGATCTCAAGGGTCACAACAGGTATATCTATATAATATATATATAATCAAGATTGTCCATAGGCAGTTAGAGCACAGCCGGCCCGAATAGCATGGACAAGTTAACAATTTTTTTTAATATCTAGTGTGTAAAAATTACTTTGCATTGCAGAGAACTTTAAGATCATTTTTATTTCTGTAAAAAATGTTCAAAGTTATATCCTGAATGATTTAGGGCTTTAAATTATATATGGAAACAAGCATATTTAATAATAAAAAGGCCTGTTGAGTTTTCAATTTGTTCTCTTAAAGATTTACAGAAAGACCCTTTTTAGCTCGACTATTATATATGAAATCTATATAGTGGAGCAATTCTACTCACCCGGCGTTTGCGTTAGCCTTAGCATTGGCGTTAGTGTGAGCATGCAAATGTTAAAAGTTTGCGTACTACCCCAAATATTTTCAATGTCCCTTGGCATATTTCTTTCATATTTGCATACTTCTTAACAAACATGAACCCAACCTATAAACAAGAGCAGACACTCTATCAAGCATTTGTAATAATTATGGCCCCTGTTCCACTTAGAAAATGCAGCAAATGTTTAAGTTTGTTTACTACCCCCAATATTTTCAATGTCCCTTGACATATTGCTTTCATATTTTGCATTTTCTTTACCAACATGACCCCAACCTATAAACAAGAGCAGACAACTCTATCAAGCATTTTGTAATAGTTATGCCCCTTTACCATTTTGAATATTCATATTATTGATAAATCTATGTTAAAGTTGGCGTACCACCTAAAATATTTTCACGTCCCTTGACATATTGCTTTCATATTTGCAAACTTATTAACCAACATGACCCCAATATATAAAGAAGAGCAAACAACTGTATCAAGCATTTTGTAAGAATAATGGCCCTTTTTTCCATTATTATATGCATATTACTTAAGATTCAACCCAATAATATCTTTGACAAGTTTTAAAATGACGCCGGTTGGTTGAAAAACATGGCATTTATGAGGTGGGGGCATTTTCCTTATATGGCTATAGTAAACCTTGTCATCACTCTAGAGGCCACATTTATTGTCAGATTTCACGAAACTTGGTCAGAACATTTTTCCAATGATATCTTGGATGAGTTTGAAAATGGTTTTGGTTGCTTTAAAAACATGGCCACCAGGGGGCGGGGGCATTTTTCCTTATATGGTTATTTATATATGGTCCATATATGGTTATATATGGCTTTAGTAAAACCGTGTGAACACTCTAGAGGCCGCATTGTCCAATCTTCGTGAAATTTGGTCAGAAGATTGGTCTCAATTATATCTTGGATGAGTTTGAAAATGGTTATGTTTGCTTGAAAAACATGGCTGCCAAGGGGCGGGGCATTTTTCCTAATATGGCTATAAATGGCTATAGTGAAATCTTGTTAACACCCTAGAGGCCACATTTATTGTCGGATCTTCATGAAACATGATCAGAAGATTCATCCCAATAATATCTTGGACGAGTTTAAAAATGATGCTGATTGGTTGAAAAACATGGCTGCCAGGGGGCAGAGCATTTTCCCTTCTATGGCTATAGTAAAACCTTGTTAACATTCTAGAGGCCACATTATTGTCTGATCTTTATGAAACTTGGTCAGAAGATTTGTCCCAATGATGTCTTGAATGAGTTCAAAAATGGGTATGGTTGCTATAAAAACATGGCCACCAGGGGGCGGGGCATTTTTCCTTATAGGGCTTTAGTAAAACCTTGTTAAACACTTTAGAGGCCACATTTATTGTCAAGCTTCATGAAATTTGGTCAGAAGATTGGTCTCAATGATATCTTGAAAGAGTTTGAAATGGGTACATTTGCTTGGAAAACACGACTTCCAGGGGGCGTGGCATTTTTTTCATTATATGGCTATAGTAAAGTCTTGTTAAACACTTTAGAGGCCACTTTATTTCCGATGTTCATGAAAAATGGTCAGAAGATTCATCCCAATAATATCTTGGACGAGTTCAAACATGATGCTGATGGTTGAAAAACATGGCTGCCAGTGGGCTCTGCATTTTTTCTTTTATGGCTATATAGTAAAACCTTGTTAACACTCTAGAGGCCACATTTATTGTCTGATCATCATGAAACTTTGTCCGAAGATTGTCCCAATGATATCTTGGATGAGGTCAAAAATGGTACAAATACGTACAGACTTTAATGATAAACACTAGTCTGGCCAATGTCGTCTTACAAGCTGGTATATACACTCACTGCTAGAGCAGAATCATTTGTCATCTGTTGCAGACAGGCAGTGGTGATCGTTCTTAGCAAATTGAGTTGCGGTTCTTTCCGTAGCTAAGGCTTCTAAGCACACACTGATTTGCAAAATATGCTCTGTAAATTCTAAAATGCGACCAACTAAAAACAAACCCTTTGCCAACTTCTAGGTCAAAGGTTAAGTTTAAACATCATGATTCCTTTTAAATGGCAAATGATATTCGCGTACGATCTTACAACTGTAACTCCCTATTCCCAACTCGGCATTTTCATCAAAGGGCATGAAGGGAGTCCAAGGTTGACAGGTTGGAATCTTTGAATGGCAGGGTGCTGCGCCCTTCCATTCATGCCAAGCTGGAGCACTGGTTTTGATGGTGTTTCACTTGTAACAAACCAAGCAGTATGACCCATTATATTTATCAACATGGCTAACATGAGGCCAAAATAATTGTTAAATGCCCTTTGTTTATTTCCAAAGACATGGATGGATCATCTTTTTCTCTGAATATATTATAAATACTCGTGTTGTTGATTTTGTGCTGTTTGCTTATTGCAGGAAAACTGTTAACGCATTATGTTGTGAAGACTCCTCTGTAATCAGACAGCTAGCAGGATTATGATTATCAAATATTAAAATTTGATTTAACAATATAGCGCTTCAAATTATATAAGACTTTATTTTTGTTTCAGATATTTTCCAGTTTCCCCTCACAACAATTTGCATCAAACCTCTTGTCTGGTAAGAAATTTTCATTGAAACCAACTGCTGGTAATACTATCTTTTTGGTAATGGGGGCTATATAGGAACCACCACTTTGTCGGTCCGTCAGTCTGTCCCGAAATTTCATCAGATCTTCAGCCAAACTTGGTCACAAATTGTATCTAGATGATGTATAGGTCAAGTTTGAATATGGATCATGCCCGGTCAGAAACTAGGTCATGGGGTCACTTATTGTGTTTTAAACCTGAAGTTTGCCTGGGCCATAACTTTGTCATTTATTTCATACAGTATTTTAAATGATGGAACAGTTCATAATGATTTCAAGACATCTTCTGATCCCTGGAAGATAAACTAGGGATTGATCTGTCTGTATATAACAGTTCAGAGACTTCCAATCTAGCGTGAGAAGATGTAATGATAATGTTAAATGGAAATTACATGTAACCATACATGCCATAATTTTTCAGACCAATTCCGGGACATTGTGTTAAATTGTCCGGGACTTTTGCCGATTTTCCGGGACATGTATAAAATGTAGCGATATTTATAGACATATGCATTTTTGGTACGTTTTGTTTTGTTTCGCATCGTTAATTGCAAAAGTTCGAAAGCCTATCCGAAATATACTTGATCTATTAACGTCAAATTAAACATTACTAGTTCCTTTACTAGATACAGGCCATGTGTTTTCAGTGTAAGCGTTCTAAACATAGATGGCGACGTCACTGCGTTATTGTTATTAAGACCGGTGTGTAACGCGTAGTTGTTGATACGCCTTTATTCATTTATAACATTTATATAATAAAAAATACAACAATACAGTACCGTTAGATTGTCAACTCAAATCAATTCACAATACATACAACCAATCACATAAAACAAATACAACAAAACAGTACCGGTAGATCGTCAACTTAAAATCCGTACAGTCACACATTAGTTACACTCTTGTTTCGATGTAGATATAAGTCAATTAACAACCAAAACAATGCCGCCTTTTCGGTTTGACAGCGAACGTGAGACAATCAATATGATAACAGGACCCCTGTTAATTGATCGATTTTGACACGTAGCGTAGTCTGCCTATTCGGGTAGGCATTGTCATGGAGACGCTGCATATATACACAGATTCGAGGTGCAGTTAAGCCTAAGATAAGGTACATGTATATATGGATTTTGTAGATTCGGGGACATTTGACAGATTTCCGGGACAGCGGGACAAGTTCTTCATTTCCGGGACTGTCCCGGAAATCCGGGACGTATGGCATGTATGATATAACAATTCATACAGTTTAAGAAATACAATACATTTTATACAATGTCGTTTTTATGCCCCCGAACCAGCGATTTTGAGGGCATATTAAAATCGCTCCGTCATTTAGTTTGTTAGTCCATCCGTCCGTCTGTAAGTTAGTAAGTCCGTCTGTCAGTCCGTCCGGATTATTTTCCGTTCAATAAGTCAAGCAATTGTCATCAGATCTTCACCAAACTTCATGAAAATGTGTAAGGCAATAACATCTAGGTCAAGTTAGATAATGGGCCAAATAGACCCAGACACCCCTGAGTTTTGGCCCTTGAATCATAGTAAAATAGGGTTTTTAGCTCGACTATTATATATGAAATATATATAGTGGAGCTTTCCTACTCTCCCCGGGGTTCCAGTGTCCGTGAGCGTTGGAATGAACTATAGTGGGGGACATATTGTTTCGCTCTGTCTGTTGGTCTGTCTGTTGGTTTGTTTGCTCCAACTTTAATATTTTGCCCTAACTTTTGCAATATTGAAGAAAGCAACTTCATATTTGGAATGCATGTGTATCTCATGGAGCTGCACATTTTGAGTGGTGAAAGGTCAAGGTCATCCTTCAAGGTCAAAGGTCAAAATATTCCTAGAAAGGTGCAGATTTGCTTCAGTTTTGTGTTTAGGTTCATTTTATTCCTAAAATACCACAGCTATTACACTATGCCTCCAAACAATATACGAAAGCTTTACCCAAACCAAGACACTCTTGATGTTAGTAATGGTAGATGAACGTAAGAATTAAATGCTGGCAATTCACATGAAATTAACATGAGGGTTTATTAATTATCCATGGTCCTGACCCCTTTAATATCTGAAATCCCTGTTTGTGCATATAACATAATGAGAACACCCTTTGGGCGACCTAACTTTGTATTTCAATCAGTTTCTTGTTTTGACCATTATTTTTACATTATTATCAAAACTTGTTAGTTTCCTACCCTTGAAAAAGGAGAGGGACTTACGGTTTGCGCTCTGTGTCTGTCAGTCTGACACTTTTCTGGATCCTTCGATAACTTTAAAAGTTCTTCACCCATTTACTTCAAATTAATACTGAACCTCTCTTATGACAATACGGTCAATCTCAACTATGTATGGCCCCATTACCAACCCTGTGGTGCCCCTCCCACATAGGCCACGCCCACCCAAAATTGCCTTTTACTATAATTTCTTCATTTCTACACCGATTCACTTCTAATTGATACTGAACTTCTCTTATGACAATACGGTCAACTATGCATGGCCCCATTACCAACCCTGGGGCGCCCCTGGGTCAAACATGCGGCGTGGGGATATGCGTCGGTCTCTGCCGCGCCATTTCTAGTCAACATTGGAAACATTGGCATCTTAATGGAATAAATTATGTATGAGCCCAAATTTTGCAGAACTATGGCCCTTGCTCATTTTTGTTTAGCTCCTCAGCTGAAATCATCATCTAGCAGTCACAATAGTTGAGCGGTTGGAGAGACATGCATTGCGTCCTACTACTGCTCAGACTATATCATGGTAATGCCTTATCCAAATAACACAAGTATTCACCATGTGCAAATGTCTTGTTGTCTGTATAACTCTCTCTATTAGCTCAAAGTAAAAAGCATTTGAATTTGCACACTTTGGTATTTTAGTTTAATTTTGTTTGGACATTACAATTGTTTTGAAACTAAAGATTAGTGTTGGGGCATAACCCTTCTCTTTAAAATGTTTATTTGTGATTAAAAATTTTTTCAGTTTGGCAGACAAAACATGCTGATCAAAAAGAATGTGTACCACAGGGGCCAGTGTTTCCATTTGAGTGATTGACAAGAAGAAGAAGAGATGAGAAATGTTATCATCATATTTTAGTCCCTACATTTATAGTGTACAGCTCAATGTATTGAACCGGTGTTGTAGAATATAATTGGAGATACATGCGAACATTATAACATTATATATAAGATGATATTTCAAAAGCAATAAGAAATAAAAAGTATAAAAAGGTCAAAACAGTAAACCTTGTGTTTACAGTGGACAGGTTTAAAGTGGAAGTTACTAGTTAACTGTTGATCGTAAGCTGCACTGATAGAACAAATAGTGGGAAATTTCTATCTAGAAAACTGTTTAACGTACGACAACAGTTGTGGAACTTCATAAATTACCGTATGTAACAGGGCTGTGCAGTTTTCCTTATATAGCTATAGTGAAACCTTTTGAACACTAGTGAAGTCGCTGTTTTTTTTCCAATCTTCATGCATTTTGGTCGAATATTTGTTCAAATGATGGCTCAGTCCAGTTTCGAAATTTTTATGTCTATTCAAAAAACATATCCACTAGAGCACGAGGCAATTGTCTTTTTATGGCTATAATGAAACCTTGTAAATTCTTTAGAAGGCACATTTTTAGCCATATCTCCATAAATTTTGGTCAGAATATTTATTCTAATGATAGCTCAGTTGTCGAGTTTGTAACTGGTTCCGGTTTGTAGACTAACATGGCTGCCAGTGGACATTACAGTTTTTCTTAAAGTGCTAGAGTAGAACCTTGTTAACACACAATTGGGCTTTTTTATGTGCATTTTTCATGAAAGATGATCAGAGCATTTGGCCCAATGTAATCTCAGCTGACTTTGAAACTGGATCACATAACGTCAAAAAGTGGGTCAAAATGTCAAATTAAAAAAAGCTTGTAAACACTGGAAGTTGCATTTAAAATTGTGTTCCTTTTTTATGTCCCCCACTATAGTAGTGGGGGACATATGGTTTTTGCCCTGTCTGTTGGTTGGTCTGTTGGTTGGTTGGCTTGCGCCAACTTTAACATTTGCAATAACTTTTGCAATATTGAAGATAGGAACTTGATATTTTGCATGCATATGTATCTCATGGAGCTGCACATTTTGAGTGGTGAAAGGTCAAGGTCATCCTTCAAGGTCAAAGGTCAAATATATGGGTCAAAATCGCTCATTTAATGTACACTTTTGCAGTATTTCAATATTCAAGATAGCAACTTGATATTTGGCATGCATGTGTATCTCATGGAGCTGCACAATTTGAGTGGTGAAAGGTTAAGTTCATCCTTCAAGGTCAGATGTCAAATATATGTGTCCAAAATCGCTCATTTTATTATACTTTTGCAATATTGAAGATAGCAACTTGATATTTGGCATGCATGTGTATCTCGTCGATCTGCACATTTTGAGTGGTGAAAGGTCAAGGTCATCCTTCAAGGTCAGAGGTCAAATATATGTGGCCCAAATCGCTAATTTTATGAATACTTTTTCTATATTGAAGATAGCAACTTGATATTTGGCATGCATGTGTATCTCATGGAGCTGCACATTTTTAGTGGTGAATGGTCAAGGTCATCCTTCAAGGTCAAATATATGGGTCAAAATTGATCATGTAATGTCACTTCTGCAATATTGAAGCTAGCAATTTTATATTTGAAATACATGTGTATCTCATGGTGCTGCACATTTTGAGTGGTGAAGGGTCAAGGTCATCCTACAAGGTCAAACGTCATATAGGGGGACATTGTGTTTCACAAACACATCTTGTTTAAAGTTTGTCAAAACATTTGCTGTAATGATAAGCAAAGTCAAGTTTATAAATGATTATTTGCCTACAAATTACATATTTTTCATCAAGTTCATTTATTATTCTAAACTTCACCCTCTCAGAATAGTTTAGTTACTTCTGATCACAGTTGAGCACCTTAGGGCTCTTGTTCTATAATTTGATTGTTTTGGAAAATTGTCATTTTGCCAAAATGTGAGCAAGTCCAAATTTAATTAACCCTGCTTTGTAGTATCTTGTTTTCCTTATATGTATAAAGTGGAAAATTATCTATGAATCTGACTGCATAGATATTTGGTATTCAGCAAAGCATCGTGTAAATGTAGTAAAACTAAACACAATTGTGTTAGCATAAAACTGGCCATGCCATGGGGGTCAAATGGTTAATACAGACTTGTAGGAAAAAGACTTCTAAAAATTGTATCCATTAAATATATTTTGTGTACATAATGATTAGCTTTTTCCTTCAACTTATCGCTTTCATAGTGTAAAGAAAACATGCCGACTTACTAAGTAAGTCGGAGATCTGGGTTTGATTCCCAGTGAAAGTCAAGTCACAAGGAAAAATGCTTATTGTTGGAAGGATTTATTAGTTATTCAAAACGTAAGATTTTTTTCTTTGCTCGTTCAGTTACAAATAACAGCAAATGATCTGAAAGTATTTGTTTATAACGTAGAAGTTAGTGTCATGAATAGTAAATTGGAATAATGCACTTAATAGAAACTATACATATTGTATATAAGACTAAAATACGCAGAAATGAAATACCAGTAGCATTATTAATACATTTTTATACCCCCACAAACGAAGTTTGTCGGTCCGTCTGCCTGTCTTGTCTGTCGGTCCGTATTAAGTGTCCGCTCTCTAATTCAAGTTGTTTTTACCCGATCTTCACCAAACTTGGTCAGATGTTGTATCTATATGATGTCTAGGTCAAGTTGGAATATGGGTAATGCCGGGTAAAAATCTAGGCCAAGGGGTCACTTAGTGCGTTTTAAACTTTGAGCATGGTGTCCGCTCTCTAATTATGCACCCCTTCGAAGAAGAGGGGGTATATTGTTTTCCACATGTCGGTCGGTCGGTCCGTCCATCAGATGGTTTCCGGATGATAACTTGAGAACGCTTAGGCCTAGGATCATGAAACTTCATTGGTACATTGATCATAACTGGCAGATGACCCATCTTGATTTTCAGGTTACTAGGTCAAGGTCACAGTTATTCCAAATAATAAAATGGTTTCAAGATGGTAACTCAAGAATGCTTAGGCCTAGGATCATGAAACTAAGGATCATGAAACTTCATAGGAACATTGATCATGACTGGCAGATGACCCCTATTGATTTTCAGGTCACTAGGTCAAAGGTCACAGTGTCAAAAACGTATTCACACAATGGCTGCCACTACAACTGACAGCCCATATGGGGGGCATGCATGTTTTACAAACAGCCATTGTATATACTACTACCCCATGCTCGTATATAAGTAATGCCGTATCAAGCCAGTACTATACTAGCGAGTCATGTATCGGATATATCCTACTACCCATGCTCGTATATAAGTAATGCCGTATCAAGCCAGTACTATACTAGCGAGTTATATAGCGGGTATATCCTCCTACCCCATGCTCGTATATAAGTAATGCCGTATCAAGCCAGTACTATACTAGCGAGTCATATACCGGATATATCCTACTACCCCATGCTCGTACATTAGTAATGCCGTATCAAGCCGGTACTATACTAGCGATTCATAGCGGGTATATACTACTACCCCATGCTTATATATAAGTAATGCCGTACCAAGCCAGTACTATACTAGCGAGTCATATACCGGGTATACCCTACTACCCCATGTTCGTATATAAGTAATGCCGTATCAAGCCAGTACTATACTAGCGAGTAATATAGCGGGTATATCCTACTACCCCATGCTGGTATATAAGTAATGCCGTATCAAGCCCATACTATACTAGCGAGTTATGTACCGGGTATATCCTACTACCCCATGCTGGTATATAAGTAATGCCGTATCAAGCCAGTACTATACTAGCGAGTTATGTACCGGGTATATCCTACTACCCCATGCTGGTAAACGAGTCTTATACCGGGTATATCCTACTACCCCATGCTCGTATAAGTAATGCCGTATCAAGCCAGTACTATACTAGCGAGTTATATACCGGGTGTATCCTACTACACCATGCTCGTATATAAGTAATGCCGTATCAAGCCGGTACTATACTAGCGAGTTATATAGCGGGTATATCCTACTACCCCATGCTCGTATATAAGTAATTCCGTTTCAAGCCAGTACTAAACTAGCGAGTTATAGAGCGGGTATATCCTACTACCCCATGCTCGTATATAAGTAATGCCGTATCAAGCTAGTACTATACTAGCGAGTCATATACCGGGTATATCCTACTACCCCATGCCTTTAAATAAGTAATGCCGTATCAAGCCGGTACTAAACTAGCGAGTTATATAGCGGGTATATCCTACTACCCCATGCTGGTATATAAGTAATGTCGTTTCAAGCCAGTACTATACTAGCGAGTTATATACCGGGTATAACCTACTACCCCATGCTGGTATAAAAGTAATGCCGTATCAAGCCGGTACTATACTAGCGAGTTATATAACGGGTATATCCTACTACCCCATACTCGTATATAAGTAATGCCGTATCAAGCCAGTACTTTACTAGCGAGTCATATACCGGATATATCCTACTACCCCATGCTCGTATACCCGGTATAAGTAATGCCGTATCAAGCCAGTACTATACTAGCGAGTCATAGCGGGTATATACTACTACCCCATGCTCGTATATAAGTAATGCCGTTTCAAGCCAGTACTATACTAGCGAGTCATATACCGGGTATACCCTACTACCCCATGCTCGTATATAAGTAATGCCGTATCAAGCCAGTACTATACTAACGAGTCATATACCGGGTATATCCTACTACCCCATGCTCGTATAAAAGTAATGCCGTATCAAGCCAGTACTATACTAGCGAGCCATAGCGGGTATATACTACTACCCCGTGCTCGTATGTAAGTAATGCCGTACCAACCCAGGACTATACTAGCGAGTCATATACCGGGTATATCCTAATACCCAATGCCTTTATATAAGTAATGCCGTATCAAGCCAGTACCATACTAGCGAGTTGTATACCGGGTATATTCTACAACCCCATGCTGGTATATAAGTAATGCCGTATCAAACCAGTACTATACTAGCGAGTTATATAGCGGGTATATCCTACTACCCCATGCTCATTATAAGTAATGCCGTATCAAGCCAGTACTATATTAGCGAGTCATATAGCGGGTATATTCTACTACCCCATGCTCGTATATAAGTAATGCCGTATCAAACCGGTACTATACTAGAGAGTCATAGCGGGTATATACTACTACCCCATGCTCGTATATAAGTAATGCCGTATCCAGCCGGTACTATACTAGCAAGCTATATACCGGATATATCCTACTACCCAATGCTGGTATATAAGTAATGCCGTATCAAGCCGGTACTATACTAACGAGTCATATACCGGGTATATCCTACTACCCCATGCTCGTATATACGTAATGCCGTATCAAGCCAGTACTATACTAGCGAGTTATATACCGGGTATATCCTACTACCCCATGCTCGTATATAAGTAATGCCGTTTTAAGCCAGTACTATACTAGCGAGTTATATACCGGGTATATCCTACTACCCATGCTCGTATATAAGTAATGCCGTATCAAGCCAGTACTATACTAGCGAGTCATGTACCGGATATATACTACTACCCCATGCTCGTATATAAGTAATGCCGTACCAAGCCAGTACTATACTAGCGAGTTATATAGCGGGTATATCCTACTACCCCATGCTCGTATATAAGTAATGCCGTATCAAGCCAGTACTTTACTAGCGAGCAATATACCGGATATATCCTACTACCCAATGCTCGTATATAAGTAATGCCGTATCAAGCCTGTACTATACTAGCGAGTTATATAGCGGTATATACTACTACCCCATGCTGTTATAAGTAATACCGTATTAGTTACACTGTTTGTAACTGATGGTGTATGAGAGCGAAGCTCGAGAAGGGAACTGAGGGTGTATATCCTATACACAATCAGTTACTAACTGTGTATCCATTATATCTCAACCGATTACCCGGGGTGTATGGAAATTTATCAGAGTGTATGGAAAATACACAATGGGCACATGGCCTCTCAAAGCAAATCGAATCAGGTCATTTTTGTAGGAGGCGAGTTATACCTTACTACCCTATGCTCGTATAATTATTGCCGTATCACATCAGTTGTATTTTTGACGTCATTTAGTTATATACAGGATAGTCATATAGCGGGTATTTCCTATAACCCCCAAGTACGTACTGTTAATGCTATATCAAACCTGTTATATTCCTAATTTCACAAAGCGGGTATAACCGACTATCCCAGGCTCAAGTTTGCCAAGCGGTATCTACCCAGTAATATTCTATATGTCATTATGCGGGGATACCTGACTAGCGTATGTTCGTATTTAAGTGATGCTGTAGCACATTAGTTCAACACTCACAAGTCATACCAAGGGTATATAGGGTTAGGGCAACTAAACCTAATCATATTGTTCACTGCTCGCCTGCATGGTCTGTTCTTCTAAAAGCCATGTAAGAAACACAATCATTCTGCTGTGTGCATATTTTGATCAAATTAATGAATGCTAGTTCGGTTGTTCGGCGAAGCTGTCTTACCAAGCTTTTCACATAAAATACCCTTTATCAACAAACAATTAAATGATGGGGAAATTTCACGCCTGTAGACCCGAATGAATGAATCAGAATATTTTAATTATTGATTTCAGAGAAATCACCCACAGCATTGGCCAAATCACTGCGGAAATCCGGACTTCTTCATGCACGTTTTTGACCTAACAACAATCACTGCGAAATAGCGCAAACCGTGTTTGACTTACGCTGGCCGCATACGCATTAAGACCTATTTTCGCAAGACGCGACTATAAGTGTGATTTGGTTGTGTTGAAAGAACACTGTGCATGTATGAACTATTTACATCTCATTGCGATGGCGATATAATAAATTCATAATAAGCCTTGTGAGGCCACATATGATCACATGTAGTATATTTTTATCTAAGGACAAAATTGTTCGGTTTGAATATACGTGCACTTTATAAGAAACACATCATGCGGTGGATATGCGACAATTAAACCTTTATTTTCTATTTAAATATTTATAAACGTGAATATACGACTTGCTTTAACGATACAAGCGTTAATTCGTTACTGATAGGATCATGCGGCAGCAATGAATAGGACACTCCTCGTGTAAGTAATCATCATAGTCTAGGGACCCTTCAGATTTTGCATCGTAAAAAGTGTGACCCAGTAATATTGCTTAAAATGGTTGAGCTAACTTAATTTTCATCTTTTCTCGTGCTCTTTAATTACCCACATATTTAGGTCTGGTTGATAGTACTTATACTTCCCACAGAGCAATTCGGTTCAAATTACTAATAACAACAATACACATTTTTAGCTTTATTTCAAATGTGAACATATTTATTTAACGCAGACGTGTACATAATTTTAACACAGAACAAGTGCTGTTTGTAAAACATGCATGCCCCCCCCCCTATGGGCTGTCAGTTGAAGTGGCAGCCATTGTGAATACGTTTTTGTCACTGTGAACTTGACTTTTGACCTAGTGACCTGAAAATCAATAGGGGTCATCTGCCAGTCATGATCAATGTACTTGAGAAGTTTCATGATCATAGACCTAAGTATTCTTGAGCTATCAACAGGAAACCATTAAACTGTTTTGAGTCACTATGACCTTAATCTTTGACCTAGTGACCTGAAAATCAATAAGGGTCTTCTGCCAGTCATTATCAATGTACCTATGAAGGGGGTCATCTGCCAGTCATTATCAATGTACCAATGATTTTTTTATTTTATGATCCTAGGCGTAAGCATTTATGAGTTATCATCCGGAAACCATTTTTCTATTTCGAGTCACTGTGACCTTGACCTTTGACTTAGTGACCTGAAAATCAATAGATGTCATCTCCGAGTAATCATCAATGTACCTATGAAGTTTCATGATCCTAGGCGTAAGCGTTCTTGAGTTATCATCCGGAAACCATTTTACTATTTCGAGATCAATAAACCTATGAAGTTTCATGATCCTAGGCCAAAGCGTTCTTGAGTTATCATCAGGAAACCATCTGGTGGACCAACCAACTGACATGTGCAAAACAATATACCCCTCTTCTTCCAAGGGGGGCATAAATATAATATTAATTTTTAGTAATCTAAATTAAATAAAAATTGCTAGATTGTATTTTCCGAGAAATTATCGGAAAACATCGTTAAAGTTAAAGGGTATCTGCCAGCTTATGCCATTATAACACAAATGTTAAATGACAAAAGCTGTTGCCCGGTTCACGGCACGCGGAGCCTACCCTATTGTGAACCAAAATCTTTTTGTGTATTTCATCCTAGTAGTTACCTTGACATAGAACAGACACATTGGTTACTTTTATGAAACAATTCTTATAAAACTTGGTATACAAATTGCGACATTGTTGCCCATTTGTCCGTCAGTCCATGTCCGAATAGTAGCTAAAATTGAGAAAACTCAGTAAGATTTCATGAAACTTAATATTCACATAATTTTTAAATACACAAAATAATACATTGACCATTTTAATTTTGTGATAAAACTTGGTTTACAAATGAACTCAGAAGAGCAATGTGATATTTATTTTGTCCCTACCGTTTTCACATGAAAGGATTTACGGTTGACCCACTGTCCATCGGTCTGTCAGTCAAATAAACCTGGATCTGGTTACAATGTTTTCCTAAGATTTCACCAGGTTACCTACTTTTTGGAAACACTCAACCCAGGCTTACTCAACCAAGATGAGCATGTCGATCAGGTTTCATCAACATTGAGTCGAAAAAAGCCTGGTTTCTTCCATCACCTAATGATCCTCTAACACAGCAAGTCAATCCTCGAATGTCCGAAATATGTTCTGGTTCTTATAGTGGCAGACAAAAACAAGACCTATGATTTTAAGTAAATTTGTTATGTTCATATAAACATTAATTATTCCAACTATTTTTTTAGCTCATGTATGTTGTTATACAATTGTATTAAACATGGCCATTTAAGTCTTTCATAAGATTCTAACTAAACAAATGAGTTTTAATTTCTTTTAAAACTCTTGATGCAAGCAAACGATGAACGGCAGTATTGGGGGAAAAAAACTGGCAGACAATATGTATTTGACCATCAAAACTAGAGAAGACTGAGATAAAGATATGCAGAAAATGAAACAACACCAGTTCATACACAGTGCTAAACTCACATCATAGAGATGTGTTTTCATACACAGTGCTAAACTCACATCATAGAGATGTTTAAGTTCATGGATTTCAAGACTATTAAAGCTCAGGACTTTGGTACAGTCTCCCCATCTACAGCATTTCTCTTGAACCACATGAGAGATGATATGTGCATCTTGCTGTCCTATGGAGTGGAAGTCTTCCTTGCAGGATATATCTATTTGCACGAATACTCCTATAACAAGCAACTTTGTAAACTGCAGATTGGAAGCCAAAGTCAATTAACTTACAGTGTCCACATTTTTAACTTTAGTTATAATCATTGACTAAGTTTTTCACAAATGTTATTTTTGATTGAAAATGTTAATGAAAAGGCAAAAAAAAGAGATTTACTGTGAAATAAGTAAATGGAGATAAGCCTATTAATAGCTCTTGGTGTGTATTGTGGATTTCACCATGATTTGTTTAACTCTATTTTTGTTTTATTTATCTATATATTGATATTTTCTAGGAGTTCTTTACGCAGATACACATCTAATCAGAGCCTCTGTTAATGTAATAAAAGTATGTTACTGTTCTATTCTTCTGTTAATAACTAATCTAAAAAGAAAGAAAAAAAAGTATATTTGCACTATTGTATGAATATGGCATACACTTATTTTTCCATGTTGAAATCTTATTAAATTCATGATATGAAGCCCTAAAATGTTTGTAACAAACAGATGGATGGACTGACAGACTGACCGATGGAAAACGCCAACACTATATCTCTCTGGCTTTGGAAAGGATAATGATTCAACAGAAAGTAGTAATCATCAATAAAAACTTGATGCATCTAAGTTAACTTAGCAATTAGTGAGTTCAATATGTCCTTCAACTGAACAAAAAACAGATGTTTCAAAAACTTAACATGATTTGTCATTTGTTGCAAATATTAAGAAGCACTTACAGGTCCTGGGTTTCAATCACCAACATATGATAAAATAGTTCTCAGTAACAAAAGGCACAAAAATGCAAGAAAAAAATCACTTCAATGTTAAAATAAATATATATAGTTATTCAATAAACGATGTATATTTTGTCATAAAGTACCGGTCCTGGATTTTTCTCAACATCATTTAAGAGATTTAAGAGCATCAACATCCGCTGGGACAGGTTAACATGTTGTTGAATACACAGCTGCATCATGATGTAATGAAGACCACCTTGTCCACACATACGACCCAGAATCATCAACCCAAACATCTTGATCCACATGGTGGGTGTAGGAAATGTTTGTATGTTCCTAAAGAACAAAACATGTTAATGATTTATCATTTCAAGTATAAAAGGCAAGCCTTAAAATTCTTAGAAAGCTTTAACATCTGAAGGTTAATATCACCCTGGCTGTGCAGATCTTGGTAATATACCCATTTAAAAAACATTCCTTAAAGCCACACACCTTGAAATGAAATATCTGGCATAGTAAATTTGGATATAAATAAGAAACATATTTTATCTTTGCCTATTAGAAAATATCTGGTGGTTGCAAGGTAGAAATCCGTCTTTCTTGTGCTTTAAAACTTAAAAATAATTGTGTTTCTCGAATTGAACATGTACGTATACAAATCATACATTCAGTTTTAAAATATAAAAAAATAAATTACTTGCTAACTAGGCTATAGATTTAATGACAATTTTGCACACTTTCAAATTGCATCTATATGTACTGAGTAACATGTATTTCATTTCAAGGTGTGTGGCTTTAATGTAATAAACAAGAGTGCTAAACTATCACAAGATACACCCGTTTGAAGGTTTTGGACACCATGCTAAACGCTGGAAATGCACTAAGTGACCTAGTTTTCGACCCGGCATGACCTATATCTGAACTTGACTTAGATATCATTAGGACACAACTTCTGCCCAAATTTGGTGAAGATCGGATGAAAACTCTTTCAATTAAAGAGCTTACACCATGCTAAATCCTTGAAATGCACCCTGTGAACTAGTTTTTGACCCAGCATGACCCATATTTGAACTTGAACTAGATATTGTCTAGATACAACTTCTGACCACATTTGTTGAAGATCAGATGAAAACTACTTCAATAAGAGAGTGGACACCGTGCTAAATGCTTGAAATGCACTAAGTAACCTAGTGACCTTGTTTTTGACCTGGCGTGACCCATATTTGAACTTGACCTAGATAACATTTTGACACAATTTCTGACCAAATTTGGTGAAGATCGGATGATAACTACTTCAATTTGAGAGCGGACACCATGCTTAATCCTTGAAATGTACTAAGTTAACCTCTGACCTTGTTTTTGACCCGGCATGACCCATAATTGAACTTGACTTAGATATTGTCTAGATAAAACTTCTGACCAAAGTTTGTGAAGATTGGATGAAAACTACTTCAATAAGAGAGCAGACACCATGCGAAATGCATGAAATGCTCTAAGTGACCTCGCGACCTAGTTTTTGACCCGGCATAACCCATATTTAAACTTGACCTATATATCATTTACACACAACTTATGACCAAATTTGGTAAAGATCAGATGAAAACTACTACAATTAGAGAGCCACCAATGTTAAATCCTTCAAATGCACTAAGTGACCCCGTGACCTAGTTTTTGACCTGGCATGACCCATATTCAAACTTGACCAAGATATTGTCTAGATACAACTTCTGACCAAGTTTGGTGAAGATCGGATGAAAACTATTTGAATTAGAGAGTGGACACTGTTATGGACGCCGCCGCCCTCCAAGGGTGAAACTATAACACGTCCCGTTTTTTCAAAACCGGCGTATAAAAATAAATAATATCCCTCACAGGGTTCAGGTCACACAATTAACTTATAGACAATAGGCTATACTTAATTCATTCGCTTCAAACTGTTTCTCTTGACAGATAACAAATGTTCAATCAAATTTTCATTCAAGATCTTGTCACTTCATTAGGTTACAAATTTGAAATATACTAAAATTTGCCTTCATTATGGAAACTTCTATTTTCCAAGCATGCCTTCCACTTCCTTGAGCTGACTTCGTTGAGTTCATGATTAGCAGATGCAATCTGTGAGATTTACTTATAAATAACTCTAAAATAAGTGATTGTTACCCAAAAAATAAAAAAATATAAATTCTTTTGTCTAATTACACACTTTTACATACATAAATGTGACACACGCATAAAGGCCCATAACCATCCAATCAAAATATTCAGAAATAGAGGTGCTCATTATACTAACAGTAATGACTAAGTTTGTATACATGTATGTTTTTTCAACTATGTTTTGCAAAATATTCTCATGCAAACCAGGGTTTCCAATTTAATAAGCCACATGTACATTGCATGTAACAGGGGTAAGACAATGCTAACAAGAAATGTGGTTGTCAGAAACACAATGCCCCCTAATGCGCCACTTTGATTATTTTTTTACCTTTGACCTTTAAGGATGACCTTGATCTTTCACCACTCAAAATGTGCAGCTCCATGAGATACACATGCATGCCAAATATCAAGTTGCTACGTTCAATATTGCAAAAGTTATGAAGAAGGTTAAAGTTTTGGTTAAAGTTTTTGAATTATTTTTTTGACCTTTGACCTTGAAGGATGACCTTGACTTTGACCTTTCACCAATCAAAATGTGCAGCTACATGAGATACACATGCATGCCAAAAATCAAGTTGCTATGTTCAATATTGCAAAAGTTATGATGAAGGTAAAAGTTTTGGTTAAAGTTTTGGGACACACACACACACACACACACACATGGACACATACAATGACAGACAGGCCAAAAACAATATACCCCCGATCTTTCGATCCGGGGGCATAAAAATAATCCTGGTTGTGTTTTTCAAGCAATCTAGCTAAAACAAACAGGTTTAATAAAATAGAAAGATTAACTAAAATGAACATACCAGTTATATAGGGCTATAACTATCATATTGAGTATGTCAGCACAAAATCGTGTCATTAGTTGCTAAAAGATACAGAAAGCATTATATGGGAAAGTGCATGTGTTGACCTCCTTTTTTTGTTACTTTATTTGTACATAAAAGTCTTGTCAAGCATACACAAGTTAGTGATTTAAAGTCATACCATTGGTGAGCCTATCAGCTTAATTTTACTCTCTTTTCCAGTCTATGGTTGCTTGATGTGGCGACTGCTGAAGTGGCTCAGCAAAGCGTCTTCGTTGGAGCAAACAACCCTGCATTCTGGACACCGATTGTGCACCTCCTTTAAATATAAAACTTTAAAAAATTTAAAAAAAAATATTTTTTTTAAGGGCAGGGGGGGCCCTAGGAAGGTCAGGGCGGAGGTTCGGGAGGGCAGGGCGGGGCGCCCTTCGATTTAGGCCTAGCTGGAGCACTGGTATTGCACGGGTGGAATCCATTGTGGTATTCAGGTAAGTGTTGTTTTGTCAAAGTATTAATAAAATCTTATCATAAATAAAGAAGTTATGTGAATTTAAGCAAAATGTCCAATTCTCAAAGTAAAAAAGGGGCCATAATTCTATCAAAATGCTTGATTCAGTGGTCTAATCTTGTTTATAGGTTGGGGTCATGTTGGAAAACAAGTATGCACAATATAATAGCAATATGTCAAAGAACATAGGAAATATTTGGGGTAGTACGCAAACTTTAACATAGATTTATCAATAATATGCATATTCTGAGTATAAAAGGGGCCGTAATTCTATCAAAATGCTTGATTAAGTGGTCTGCTCTTGTTTGTAGGTTAAAGGTCATGTTGGTAAACAAGTATGCAATATAACAAAGCAATATGTTAAAGGACATAGGAAATATTTGGGGTAGTATGCACAATTTAACATAGATTTATCAATAATATGCATATTCTAAGTATAAAAGAGGCAATAATTCTGTCAAAATGCTTGATACAGTGGTCTGCTCTTGTTTATAGGTTGGGATCATGTTGGTAAACAAGTATGCAAAATATGAAAGCAATATGTCAATGGACATTGAAAATATTTGAAGTAGTACGCAAACTTTAACATTTGCACGCTCACGGAAACGCCAACGCCGGGGTGAGTAGGATAGCTCCACTATATATATTTCATATATAATAGTCCAGCTAAAATACAGTCAACAATTAAAGAGTTGTTGTCACTGGGAATGTGATCTTGCATATATCCACTTCATGTTGACAACATATTATTTTCAATTAAATTGTTAAACAAGATCTGTCTCCATAGGATGACGTATGCCCCCAATAAATGCTTTGATAGAAATTATGAGCATTTTTCGAAATCTAAATGCATTTTTTGAACCCTAAACACGGACCCTAAGGTCAAGGTCATGGGGTAAAAATTTGTGTGCATATGGAAAGGCCTTGTCCATGTTCACATGCATATCAAATATGAATGTTACATCTGAAGCGACAAAAGAAGTTATGAGCATTTTTCGAAACCTAAACACAAAGTGTGACGGACGGACAGACAGACATCAGATAAACAGACGGAAGGACAGTGCGATTACTATATGCCCTCCTTCGGCGGCATAAAAAACGTTAATTTAGAAATGCAAAATAAGTCCCAAACTAGAGAGCGGACACCATACTTAATCCTTGAAATGCACTAAGTGACCCTGTGACCTAGTTTTTGACCCGGCATGACCCATATTCGAACATGACCTAGATGTTGTCTTGATACAACTTCTGACCAAGTTTGGTAAAGATCAGATGAAAACTATTTGAATTAGAGAGCGGACAAGAAAAGTGTGACAGACAGACAAACAGTGAGAAAACTATATACCCACTTTTCTTCGAAAGGGGGTATAAAAAATGTGGAGTAAAATATATACAAATGTGTTCTTTTTCTTTGCAGACTGACTTACCTATCAAAATAGTTACATAAACAAATATGTATAATTATATTGTTAATATTATGCGCATAAATAAAACATTTGCTATTTCATGTAAAATTAATTGTAGACAGCAAATAATGAAACAAGAAACCGTTTGAGACGGGTGATGCTCCACAAAGGTTTTTTTGTCACAATATTGCACTATATATTCAGATAAAAGGAAACGTCTTGAGGGGCATAACTTTGGACAAATTAATACAATGGATGGTTTAGGGCCATAACTCTGTAAATAAATCATCTAACCAGAACCCACTAATAACATGCGCATCTCCTCAAGGTAGTTAAGCTTCCCATAAAGCTTCATTGTATTCCAGTCAGTAGTTGGGGAGAAATAGCCCGGACAAGAATTGCACTATATGTACAGTTTATACAAAATTTCAAAGGGCCATAACTCTGTGAAAAATCATCCGACCATAACCGGCTTATAATATGCACATCTCCTGTTGGTAGCGAAGCTTCCCATAAAATTTCATTGAATTCATGTAATAAGTTGCTGAGAAATAGCTCGGACAAGAATTGCACTATATGTACAATGGAAAATTTCAAATTGCCATAACTCTGTGGAAAATCATCCGACAAGAACCAGCTGATAATATGCACATTTCCTTTTGGTAGTGAAGCTTCCCATAAAGTTTCATTGAATTCCCGTAATAAGTTGCTGAGAAATTGCTCGGACAAGAATTGCACTATATGTACAATGGAAAATTTCAAAGGGCCATAACTCTGTGAAAAATCATCCGACCAAAACCCGCTGATAATACGCACATTTCCTCTTGGTAGTGATGCTTCCCATAAAGTTTCATTGAATTCCAGTCATTAGTTGCTGAGAAATAGCCCGGACAAGAATTGCACTATATGTACAGTAAATGGAAAATTTCAAAGGGCCATAACTCTGTGAAAAATCATCGGACCAGAACCCGCTGATAATATGCACATCTCCTCTTGGTAGTAAATCTTCCCATAAAGTTTCATTGAATTCCGGTCATTAATTGCTGAGAAATAGCCCTGACAAGAATTGCACTATATGTACAGTTAATAGAAAATTTAAAAGGGCCATAACTCTGTGACAAATCATCCGACCAGAACCCGCTGATAATATGCACATTTCCTCTTAATAGTGAAGCTTCCCATTAAGTTTCATTGAATTCCGGCCTTTAGTTGCTGAGAATCCAAAAATTGTTCACGGACGGACAGACGGACTGACGAAGCGGCGACTATATGCTCCCCCCCCCAAATTTTTTGGGGGAGCATAAAATGTCAAATTAACATGGATAATAGAAAATATTGTGAAATGCTTTATTTATAAATTAGAAACTAGATAACACTTCTAAAATGATTGCAAGTTTCCATGACTCATTGAGGAATAAACCATGTAAAATGTTAGTTTTGCAAATTTATATAGTTATGGGAAACAACTACATTAAATTTAAATATCAAAGCTTTTTTTACAATTGTATATGTACCGGTAAAACACCGCTTCATTCGTAAGAATGTCATTTGAGCCTAGATGAAGATACAGCTGTTGAACATCCATCTTCCGCAAGTCTCTCAACAATGCATGGCGAAAACGATCACAAGAAAATGTGGCACCTTTGAAAACAGAGTTGGCGAATGTCTGTGTAAATAAATCACAAATACACATGAATGAATACACAAGGAAAATTCATGCTTTGCCTCAAGATTAAAATGAAAAGTTTGCAATTACAATTCCCTACAATCTGTAAAATATTCCACACGCTTAAATAAAATATATAACCATGCAAATTAGTTAGAAAACGCAATGATGCCAATCATTGCACATGATGACATCAGCATAATAAGTTTAACTTTATATTGATGACAAATACTGTAATCATACGAAGCTTAGGACTTGACATTTGAACTGTTTAAGTATAAAGAAATGAAATAATTACATCATTTATAGAAACTATGAGTATCACGTTTAAATGGTGGCATTTCGTGTTTTCTCAAAAATGTTTACAAAAACAGTAAACATTTAAACGACTGTTGATATCAACATAATCCATTTTAGTTCATTACGTTACAATGTTGCAAAACTTATTAAAAGCTGTTAAAAAAAGACTGGTATACATTTGTATCATGTGTGCTAGATGGCTCTTATTCACAACAGCGTAAACATAACAAAACACCATGTACGACCTAGACGTCTTGAATATTTGACACACGTCGGCACAAAGTGCTCGGGAAAATTTTCCAGCTATTTGTTGCATGATCATTCCCCGAATTGTCTTGAACATTTGACGCGCGTCAGCACAACGTGCATGAGGACGTTTTTTCCGACATTTATTCATTCGCATTCATTTTTAATTTAATAAACAGATACTCGTTTTTATGTACATCTTGTTAGGTAGAAAACAATAAAAAATTTACACAGGTGTAGTCTTATTGAAGAAATGTGGGATCAATATTTATTTGTCTTTGTTATAAAATACTACGGCATGTAAGTAGAAAATGTGTACCCAATGACTCAACAACGGCAAGAACAGTTGGTTTAAATATGACGTCATTGCCCAAATGGGTAATGATCTGAATATAACTTCTGGAAATAATCATTAATTTCAGTTTGGAAATGCGATGTCAATGACGCTTTTATAACTGGCATATGGATACCGTTTAAACGGTAACCTTTTGTTTATTTCATTAATCATTTTGTTTTAACGTTTAGAAAAATGTGTACATGTGATACCATTAATAGAAACAAACCTGAAACTGTAATTACTGTTCTATACCATTGTCATTACATATTCTCATCAGAGATTGGCAGGCATTTGACAGCTATATCGTCAGGAAGAATATCCTTAATCCGATGAGCATTGGAGTCCCCAGCAATACGGTTCACTTTTCTCCTGTCTTGGGCACCTGAAAAAATAAAAGGAAAATGCTTCCTGACACAACACTGCATCCTGTTCAAAAGAGCCTGCGTAATAAATCTACTAATTATAAAAAGACAAGTCTTAACAACCCAAATACTACCTTAACAATACTATTGCAACAAGACTAATAAGGACGACTAAACTTGTCTTATGTGTATCTAACTACACAAAAAGAATATAAACAAAACAGATCAATCACGCTTTAATAAAAATAAAGGTCACACAAGTTAAAAAGCACTAGTTTTCAATAATCAATAAGTGTCAAAATTGCAATACACTGGTCAGTGTTCAGTGCAAATATCACTATGAACATGTCAAAAGTGTCAATTATTGCACTAGTGTGTAACACACTGAATGTGTCCAAATGCGCGAAGCACCTGTTTTTTAATAATTAGTATTAAAGTGTCACTCAAAATTGCAATCCACTGGTAAGTGTTCAATCAATGCAAATATCACACAGTCACTATAAACACATCAAAAGTGTCAATTATTGCACTAGTGTAAAACACACTGTAAGTGTCCAAATGCGCGAAGCACGTGTTTTAAATAGATCACAAAATGGGTAATAAAACGCACAGTTGAACTTAAGGTGAAAAGTAAACACAAATCCTTCGTTCACTAACACCGAGTTACTAGGACTAGGTCGCGAAAATGAATGCCACTTTGAATTATACACTTTACAACGTCGAAATACACAAAATCACAATTAAAAGATAGCTATTGCAAGTTCAAAAACAAATCTGAAATATATAAGCGCCGAAATGACTTCTTGATCTCAAAACAATGTCACAAACGTATACAATACCGGATCTCAACCGTTTGAAAGCTCGTGTGCAATCAAAAGGGGAGATTATTCCAACGATGTTTTTTCTTGTTTCTCCATTCGGTACCCCTCGCACGTTATTTGATTACGCTTTCTTCATATATGGTCATATTACACTCATTCATAACGTTTATTTATAGATGTTTGTGTTGTGACATATATGGTTATGATTACCATATAAGGTAAAGACGGCCAGGGACCAGAGTCGCTCTGGCAAATAGCAGGATCTGTCTCAAAGCCAATAAAGCCAAAATGTTCACCCCGTCCTCAAGCATCATCTCATTTTCGTAATTCTTCACCGAGAAAACGTGGTTCTTAGGAAATCTGAAAATATCAGAGGCTTGCTGTACTTTTGTCTCAATAGCAGAGCTCGAGAATACCGTCTCTAATCTGTTAGCTACTTCTTTGTCTTCGATGTCGATTTTTGTCAGGAGGAGTGCCTGTGGTATTTCTATGTAAACAAGAAACAAGGTGAGACTGTGCGAGAAAAAACAACATGACATATGACGTGTTTTGCACGTCCTTATTAACAATATTCGCAAAAAAATATGGTCACATAAAACATAACGATCGCAAGTTTAGCATAAAGAAGTAAAACAAATACCAATCTTCGTGGCTGAAGTCCGAATTATTTTGATTTTGTCCATGACTTTAGGGTCAAGCTTTTGTAGCTTTGATGCATCAACAACAAACACCACACAATGGATCCTGTCTTGTAATCCTGGTTTCGTCACAAAAGCAGGATCGTCAAAAACAATCGGTCTCTCTGCATTGAACTGAATAAAATCAAAAAAACTGGTGAATATCTACCTTTGAACGACAAACGCCCTTCCACTAAAATAAACAATTGTCTTCACAAGTCAGAAAACAGAGTTAACTGAAAAGCTTTGCATTCATGTTTAATTATGAGTTTTTTCCATACGGGATTGACCTCTTGCCTTAAATCTCACGGGAGGATTTTAACAAGTATTATATCCTGATAATATATCTGGGGTTTCATTATTAATATATCTGAGACATATTGAGCTGGCCAAAATAAATGCAAATTTGTACATTATTTATAACTGTTATCATGTATTTCTGTTATAGTCATGAAATGAGTACTGAATTACTAAATACATATGGGACAAGTAAATTAAGAACATCAACACAAATACGACTTTTAGATCCTGGTCTTTTTCAATTAAAATGGAATTATTGTATACTCTTGGTCTTATGTAAGGTAAATAAGAAGGAAGTATTCAGTAGCATGAATGAACCTTGTGCATTGTTCAATACCATCATGTCTGCTTTAATAAATGGGCTTTTAAAAAGTAAAGCAGCTCTAATGGACATGTGTTGCCTAAATACAATTAAGTGACAAAGACTGCCATTGGCCATGCATTCAAAACCGAATTCATACACTAAGATTTTGGTTTATCCGCATGGGTACTGGCTCGTATTACAGCTAACCCCATTCACATGTATTAAATGTTCGCCACAAATTAGAATTTTAAACACAAATTTTCCAAATCTGTTCTGGTTTTATTGGTGATAAGAACAATTTTAACGTGAATACAAAAATGTCAAAGGAAAGCTGTAAGTTCCTAAGTGGAGATTAAGCCGTTATTTCCACATATGCACCCTTGATTATCCTAGAGAAGAGTGCACGTACCTTGTAGTTCTCTGGTATATGACCATTCAACAAGTAGGTGAACTCCATCACGTCAAGACCCAATTCAGGCCCCAGGCCTCTCGTGTCACACAGTCGCAAACGGAGCGTTGATTCTTGTTGATTGCATTTTATTAAATATGGTGTGTACTACAAAAGAAGATCTTCAGAACAAAACGGATACTTAAAGTTCTGTCAATTAAGAATATCATTTTGCGATTAGGTAAATTAAAATCTGTATGCGCCAAACAATACTAATTGCACTCTAAATACTAATATGGTGCGGAAAAAAGCAATCATGTTTCAATGCGAAGTTATGTTGACCTGTTCCAACATGGCTTACCAGATGACTGTTTTGATATAATACATATTTGTTAATGTTGTTAAGTTCGTTGTGCTAAAATACCATTAAACAAGAGATGTGTTTTTCAGAAACACAATGCCCCCTACTGCGCCGCTTTGAAGCCATATATTTGACCTTTGACCTTGAAGAATGACCTTGACCTTTCTCCACTCAAAATGTGCAGCTCCATGAGATACATGTGCATGCCAAATATCAATTTGCTATCTTCAATATCACAAAATTTATGACCAAGGGTTAAGTTTTTGGACAGAATGAGAGTGACAGAATGACACAGTGACAGAATTACAGAGTGACAGAATGACAGATAGACTGGCCAAAAACAATATATCCCCAATCATTCGATACGGGGGCATAATTATATTACTTCCCTTGTATAAATGAAGATGATCTGTGCCTGCTTAATGATATAAAATAGAAATTATCTCCCTTTAAAGCTTGTAACTTCCCTTGGATTTTGTTTTTTTTAACCTTTGACCTTGAAGAATGACCTTGACCTTTCACCACTCAAAATGTGCAGCTCCGTGACACGTGCATGCCAAATATCAAGTTGCTATCTTCAATATTGCAAAAGTTATGGCCAATGTTAAAGTTTTCGGACGGACACAGAGACTGACAGACAGACAGACAGACGGACTGACAGTTCAACTGCTATATGCCACCGTACCGGGGGCATAAAAAGAACACAACACTAAACATACATAATAAACAAGAGCACCGCATAACGGGTGCCACGCTCGGCTACGGGTGCAATTTTGAATAAATGAAAGCTTGTCAGATTTTATTTTTTTAGAGGTCACAGTGACCTTGACCTTTGAACTTGTGACCCCAAAATGGGTGTGGCGTGTAGAACTCATCAAGGTGCATCTACATATGAAGTTTCAAAGTTGTAGGTGGAAGCATTTTGATTTTAGAGCCAATGTTAAGGTTTTAGCACGACGTGGACGGCGGACGGCGGACGTACGGCGGCGGACGTCGGACGACGAGCTGGCTATGACAATACCTTGGGTTTTCTCCGAAAACGCCGAGCTAAAAATGGAATTACAATATTTAATGCATCAACATCACATGTAAATATATAAGCTTTTTGTAAGACTATATTTAATTCATACCGAAGTTGTGATGCTATGTGTTCCATCACCACATATTGCCCTCTGTGTGATTCGTCCTCTGAACATCGAATTGACAGTATTGCAGAAACTGGATTTCCCGGAACCTACTGGGCCAATCAGGACGATGCGATAATCTTGAATCTTCAGACGAGGATTCGGTTTAATAGACTGAACCTCCTGGATAAGCTCCTGTACAAGCTAGATATTACAAATGTTAATGCCTTTATTGGGTATATCGAACTCTTATTGAATACGTCACTTTACTTATAAGGTAATAAGGTTACAAATCGGAAGACAATCAGCGACTATGTGCATGCCTATTAACCGACCTTCTTATTCCACTCAGGTACGTTCCTCCATATATGATGTATGGGTTCTTGTATCGACGGTTTAACTACAACGATCCAGACAGAAACAAATCAATGTAAATTTAATTTGGTAACGTAAAATAGCGATTTTTGCTAGTAAGGCTTTCAAAAAAACTCGTTTTCGTCCTTTTTTCGCCGTTGTTACATATAAAACATATTTGCAATCGTGTTCTTGTTAGTAGATTGGTTTGCTTGGATGGAACATAGGTCCGCTGTAGAGATTATACATTTACTATGAAGATTCTATTTGCGAATTCATATACTTGCAGATAATTAAAAAACTACCACACACAATAAAGTACATGCACAGTCGATGTTTCAACGACTGTGTTATGATGTGGTGGTGGTGGTGGTGGTGGTGGTGACGTTGGCTGTGGTGGTGACAAAAATATCACACTCACTTTTATAACTTACTTGCTACACTGTACACTTCAATATCGGTAGCATGCAAATCTCCATTGTGTACTTGTTGCCAGCTTGATACACCTGAAAAGCTGTAGGTCCTGTTCACGTCGAATGCGCCGTTGAGCAGGAAATTACCTTTGCTGGCATGTATAGTTCCACTAAAAAGACTCATATCATGACCGCATTTCCCACCGAATACTGGGCCATAAAATGAATTCGAAAAGATGCCTTCAGTCGTGCTTGTGTTGTGAAACTTTCTAAAGGTTTCCTTTCCGGAGTATTTGAGTTGAAACAAAAATGCCTTGTCATCCCTTATATATCCGTTAATTTCACCTGCCCAACTGGTGGTTGCATATCCACCAAATACAGAATTACATCTATTGTAAACAACCGTTAGTGTGGCACCTTGATAATCACATTTCTCGTGGAATTTTTCCACAGAACAACCATCTTTTTTCGCGCTGTACAAAAGGGTAAACATTTTGGGCCCTTGACCTATCCACTGCTCAAGTTGGGTCTGATCTGACTTGCTGAGTTGGCCATCCAATCTGAAAGCAAATACCTACCTATAACGATAGCAGTGGCAAACCTATATTATCACTTTCATTTTTATGTACTTGTTCAACATTTTTTGATATAAAGAAGAAATACATAAAACAATATTACTGTAACCATCAATCTGTTTTTAAGTATGTACATTGCTGCAATCAAGCAATATGTCGGAATTAATAAAAACTTTGTTTATTTGTTAAAGCGGGTATATACGATTTTTTATATGTGTTTAATTGTAATATATTGATAAAATATGTTACAATAACATAAAATGGGAAAGAAAAATTATACATTATAGCCGAATTTCATAAAATGCAGCAAAGACAAAAATTAGCGCCCCGAGCCGATTGTGACGTACATATTTTCCTACAATAACCGAAGCATTCGTCTTTGTATTAGGATCGAGGTTAGTGTTCGTGTGTCGTATGAATAGATATCGTTGCGGGAATTCAAATAAACCGTTAAACTTCGCATTTTTTGACACATGTTCTTCTTAACTTTTATTTTAATTTATATTGAAATATATATATAATATTTTTTTACACATTTTATATAAATTTATAAATATTTGACAAAATCGTATATACCCGCTTTAAGGAATCGTTGAGTATCAGAGCAAACTTGTCCAATCTTATAACTTAATTAACCAATTGTTTATCGTCTGTATTTTAGTATACATTTGTATTGTAAATACAAAAAATATTCATGTTTGTAGACGTTTATTTTCTGCGCATAAACATGTTGACATTTATCAATACCAACTACATGTGATGTTGAAAATGTACATTGTGCACGTCAAATAAAACTTACGAAGTACATAAAAATGAAATTTGGACACTCACGCTAAGTGATAATATAGGTTTGCCACTGCTATCGTTATGGGTAGGTCCGTCCGTCCGTCCTTCCGCCCGCCCCGCCCCGCCCGTCCTCCCTCTGCCCCCCCCCCCGCGCCCGTCCGTCCCTCTGTCTGTCTGTTAAATAACCGGTGTCCATTTTACTATGAACATATTTTTTATCTATTTATTTTGTATTTAATTATGAATACATTTTTGATTCCAACCTCTTTATTTTAGCTCGATTGCATTTAAAGTACTAACTACTTATTTGAAAGTTCGTTTCCTGGGCCTAGAACCAGTACTTGGTGTCTTTGAAGGAGATATTAAGAAAGTTCTACAGTGGGGATCGAACCTGTGACCTCCTTGTCGTTAGACGGACACCATACCCATTACGCGACAGCGACCTTTATTACACCACGTCGACCTTATTTATATCTTTATTTATATATTTATGTATTATTTATTAAGTTAGTAATGTTAATACTATTATATATTTATTTATTTATTATCATTAACTAATTGATTGATTTATCAATTGATTGATTGATTGATTGATTGATTGATTGAATGAGACTAAACCATTTTTGTACATTTGATTCATTTAAGCATGCAAATGTACATAATTCTACGTCAATCCAATGCTCCCGATGCATATAATTATCGCCAAAATATAGGCCCTTCCACTTCTTTGGGAACAATAGAGGAATATTAAGAATACATTGTGCAGTATCGCTATTTATAGGCAAATATTCAACTCTACGTACATTTTTTAACAAAAGCAAACATTTAGTCTCTTGGTGTTGATAGTATTGTTCTTGTTATTACACATTTAGTAACTTACATTTGTCAATCTTATTAAGACAGTAAATGTCTATATCTTCAAAGCTAGACAAAAAAGGCCCTTTGCTGTTAAAGACACATGAGCGAGAAGATCGACTACAATCGACAAGGTTATCTCGCTGTACAACCATATTTCGTTTTACACACTCCATACATTGCAACAATGTGGTATTGTATTCACATAACCTACCAAATATCTGATCCTTATCTATTGTTGACGAATACACGGATAGAGATTTGGTAAGTTTAAAATAGTGGGTAAAATTAGACACTTTGAAAAGTTCGGGAAGCTATATTGCAATCAGCATTTGAAATAAATTAAAATAAAATGTATGGGCTAATTTAAATTATTTATATTCCTAAATGCAACAAGTTCTTGAGATATTAAATATTATGTTTTGATTATGAATATGTTATTCCAAATATAAAATTTGCACTTTTGTCTTTGTGGTAAAATATCAGAACAATAATTCTAGTACAATACAAAAACATGTGTTAAAAGACAATCAAAACAACTTTGAGATCAGATTAAAAGGGCCTTTTCACGTTTTGGAAAATTGACAACATTTAAAAAAATTGTTTCAGATTGACACATTTTCCAGGGCTCTCGGAAACGCTTAATCAAGCGTATTTGTACGATAAATTTGAAAAATGACCTTTATTGGAAGCCGATTGAGAGTCCCCAGGATAAATCTTTTTGAATAACTGGGTTCTTCAAGTCAATCCATTAACAAATAAAGCCTGTAAACTACCTCCTATTTAACTCAAGCAAACGCAATTACATTTGTTTAATAACTGGGTTCTTCAAGTCAATCCATTAACAAACAAAACCTGTTAACTGCCTCCTATTTAAACTCAAACAAACATAATTAATTTCCTCACACCTATTTAACATGGAATAAATCAAGTGCAGTAATGTTTCTAAATTTTCCGATAATATCCCACATCCCATCCTCTAGGGAGCTAAGCCCTGATGCTTTATCTGACAGTAGGAGCATGCTTCCAGTAATATAGTATTAATTGACGCCTTTGAAATAGCCACTTGCTGATGTGTTACAAATTTACAGTTTTAACTTCCTAGAAACTTGCCCCAACTGGGTATTCACATCAAAGACCTTTTTATGTCTGCTGACACCATTCACAACTTGCAGTTTTTTAGGCATAGGTTTAATTCATGCCATCCAGTAACACTTTTGGTTTTATTGGTGTTTAAAATGGAAATATCATTGCAAGGTAATGCTAATGTTTTGTTTACAAAAAAGTAAATGAATATGAGTGGGGTGTGTATGTAAATAAAGATAAATAAAAATAAAGATAACATAATTAAGATAAAAACAAGGCTATTGTCAAGCAATATGGTCCCCTACCGGCTCCACCATTGTCAGAAATTCCACCATTTTCTAATATATATTTTTTGGTTGCCATATCAACCACAATTTTTGATGTAGGAGCAAAATGAAATTACGTGCATAATGTCCATATTGCCATCTATCCATGTTGCAAGTTTATGAAAAAATATTAAGAACTTTTAAAGTTATCGCAGGATCCAGAAAAGTGTGACCGAAAGACAGACAATAAAGAGAACGTATTGAGTGGGATTCCTAATGTACATTTTGTATTTGGGTTTTTAATAATGAAACTAACAATTATACTATTTATTATTTTATATTCATTTTTTATTTACAACTGTATATGGATTTTTTTGCTGAAAATGTTTTCTTGATATTTTTCGGCCGGGATTTTCAAGAATCTTTAAATAATTTTAATTAATTGATAATTTAAGGTAAATAACCTTTCATATAATTATACATAATAACCTCTTTGAAAATAAACAACAAACGATGAATGTTTTGACACCCATTTTATTTGAAGTATGCAAAGCCGAAAAATATCAAGAGGGTCCGCTATATACGCTGTCTCGTCATAAAATTAACACCCTGTCTGTGTTATAAACAAGAGCTGTAATCGTTAATTTCTTTAGCTTCAATAATAATTAGCTTAATTGATATGTTTCTAGAACAAAATATTTCAATCTATTCCATAAAAAAATATAATAATTATGTCAAAGGAAATTAAATGGCCGGTATCTAAACAAAAGCATAAGCGCCAAGACCGTAGCATCAGTTTGGTGCGTTAAGACCGCGCAATACTTTCTTCCGTCTTCATTCCTTATTTACTTTCATTTTTAAAACCATTTTTTGTATCGTATACATAATTCTATTCTCCTTAGCAAGATGTAATTTTTAAAACTGAACTCCAAATATTAACGCTACAAATCGGTATAAAGTACGAACGTGTAAACATAGATTCTAAAACTCCAAACGTTCGGAGCGTTATGACCGCGCGCTACTTTCGTGCAAATTCATTCCTTATTTACTTTCATGTTTAAACTCTTTTTTTTTCTATCGCATACAGAATTCTATTCTATTAAGAAGATGTAGTTTTAAAAACTGAACTCCAAATATAAACGCTACAAATCTGTATAAAGTACGACCAAGTTTACCGTAAAAATAGATTCTAAAACGGTATGATATTTGCAAAAGTTAAAGTTATAACTCGCCGGGCTGCCCAAATTAGAAGTAAAACTTCATATATATTTATATATCTGAAAACTACGAAACGTAGGCTTTCAATGATATATAATTTGTCTAGTTCGGCGGAGAAATAAAAGTAAAATTAGAAAAAAGACGTTAGTGGGTACATCAAAATGTCTAACCTCGGCGCTTCGATGTACACTAATCGATAGCTACTGGTCACGTGACAAAGTTACGACAAGGTTAAACGCGCTGGGGAAAAACATAAAATGTTTATTTATCGTGTTTACACCCCAGAAAATCCGATACCTTGTGAGTCGTGTAATACCATAGGGGACAGTGCTGTGTATTTTGGCATGAACTTACATTGGTTAAGTAAATTGGAAAAATTAAAATTTTCAAAGTCCAATTTGAAACAACTGTGTATTAACATTGATAACAAAGGTATTGGCCTACATGTAGAAAAAATCCTGACAAATGTTTTTCTTAAAAAATGAGCGAAATGAGGCTCCCTGAAGTAGAAGATCGGGCAAAACGGGCTATGTTCAGGCATTTAGGGGAGAAAACTGCTTTAATTTGCAAGCCACTACAATAATTAAAGGATTTATACAAACTTGTACATGTCTGCTATAACCTCTCAACAGGGTTTCTCCAGAAAACTATTTATTGTGGAGAAATTTGCGTTGTTAATGACCATGTTGGGAAAACATGGATACCATCTGGGGAAGACCAGGAAACCTTATGTGGGCAGTGACTTTATCATTCTTTTTCAGCCATTTTGTTGCAATTTCTTTGCTTTGTAGAGGCCTATAGTAAGTGTATGTGGGCACATATGCATACAAATGTACTTTTAATGTCTTATATATTATCAAGTTCCTATTTCAACATTCTCGAGTTTTATTTCTTTTTACCAACACTATTTTGGAAAATTTAAAGAAAGACTGGACTGCTTTTTGGCATAAATTGATTGGTTAGGTACATAAAAATGATGTCTTAATAAGTGTATATGGGGGTTGTATGTATAATATTTATGTGGCGTGTTCTGAGACTTTTGGTGCTAATTCGGCAAGCGTCATAATGAGAAAAACTCATTTGAATTCACGTCGCTAAACTTGCGCTTAATTTTGTTTAGATTGCCTAATGTTTTTTGTGATTTTACTGTTTAGCGTATTTAAGTTACATAAAAATCGGCACAGACTGGCCATGGAAGGAATTGTCTATCAAACAAATAGTTGATTTTTACCTTTTAATTTCAATGAGCTGACTGATTTTAATTATTGAGCATTTGCTAAAGTTTTCTATAAGAGATCACATTGACCTTGACCTTTGACCTAGTGACCTAAAAGGCGGTGGGGTGTATATATAAAGCTAATAAGGTTGCATCAATATATGAAGTTTGAAGGTTGTATGTTCATTTGTTCAAAATTTATTTCATAAAAATAAATCGGGCGGACAGACGGACAAAAAATCGGAAGGGACATAACGTTTTGGGACAGGGACGGTCGGGACAAACTGATTTCTATATAGCCCACCCCAAACAGAGTTTTTGGCGGTATAGTAATATGGGGGTGGGCAACACTAGCATTGTGATACAATTGTAATTTTAGCACAAACTGGCAAACAAGTTAGTTATTAAGATAAAACTATCAGCTTTACATATCTAAAGTGAACATTGAATCACCACATTATATATCAAACAAAGGACTCAAGGTTCTGACATGATGTTGGATGAAAGGCAAAGAATATCATAGAACGTATTAAAAAGCATTAAAAGTACATTTGTATGCATATGTGCCCATATACACTTACTATAGGCCTATACAAAGCAAATAAATTGCAACAAAATGGCTGAAAATTAGGTTTTTTGTCACGAAAAAAGAATTATAAAGTCACTGCCCACATAAGGTTTCCTGGTCTTCCCCAGATGGTATCCATGTTTCAGGGCTCTCGGAAACGCTTAATTATGCGTATTTGTACGCATAAATTTGAAAAAGGACGCTTGTTCCGAACCAATCGAGAGTCCCTGGTACGCACGTATTTTGCAATAAAAATATCGAAAATTACGTCATATCAAGCAGCTGAAATGTGCCGAAATTGTCTGCCATTCAAACCCGGACTGGTTTTCAATTTGGTTTTATTGTCAGCATAACCATTCAAACAAAAAGCGAAACCCGGTCTGCATCATAGTGAGCGACCACGCGTGAACTTTTTGTTATGGAAGCGCGCATGCTTGCTGGGCCAATCAATTTCAAGCTCGCTTACACATGAAATGACGTTGTCAAATGAAATGTGAGAATGGGTGGAGCTATCGGATAATATTGGGTCATTCATGATTCATGCGCAGACACTGTATACATTGAATACACAGTTAATATCGTCGTCTGCCTACAAAATAGCGACCGGACGCTAAATTGTATAAAGAGATTAGCAAATGAAAAAAAACAACGTGACAATACCCGTAAATAAATATTTCTAAGCTGACCACTTTTTATCTTTCTACCGAATATTTACCATATTTGAAGTAAAGAGTGGTAATTAAATAATTAGTTCTATGAGGCTAATATAACACCTTTCTGCCGATTGTCGAATTTGGCATTTGATAAAAATTGTGTTGTGTTAATTGTATCATGACCACTGATTAAAATTAGACATTCAAGTAAGGACTAGTGTAATGTGGGTTTTTAATAATAAAACCAATAAGAAAATTATGTTTATTTTGCTGAAAATTTGAAGATGTGTGCTACATGCAAATGGACTCCTACTTTTTCCTTTTGGACTCCTACTTTTTCCTTTTGGACTCCTACTTTTTCCAAGGAAGGAGTCCATGGACTCCAATTTTAAAATCCTAGCAAGAGCCCTAAATGTTTACCCAACATGGTCATTAAAAACGCAAATTTCTCCACAATAAATAGTTTTCTGGAGAAAACCTGCTGAGAGGTTAAGACAGACATGTGAATGTTTGTATAAATCCTTTCATTATTGTAGTGGCTTGCAAATTAAAGCAGTTTTTCACCCCTAAATGCCTGAACATGGCCTGTTTTGCCCAATCTTCTACTTCAGGGAGCCACATTTCGCTCATTTTTTAAGAAAAAAAATGTCAGGATTTTTTCTACATGTAGGCCAATACCTTTGTCATCAATGTTAATACACAGTTGTTTCGAATTGGACTTTGAAAATTTTAATTTTTCCAATTTACTTACCCTATGTAAGTTCATGCCAAAATATACAGCACTGTCCCCTATTGTATTACACGACTCACAAGGTATCGGGTTTCCTGGGGTGGTTAAACTCGCTATAAATCTCTTAATAAAACGGAAATATACTAAAAGTTGTGTTTTTTTGAAAGAGGAATTTATAAGCAACAAGATAAGGTACAAACCCCGGGTACAAACCAATAAAATCCGATGATGAGTTTTTGCATAAAATTGAATTTACTACAGTAAGGGTCAAATACTCGATTCAACTCCTGTCAATATACGCTCCGTGGATACTACGAGGATTGCTTAGATAAAGTATAAAATTCATCACCCATTGTATGAGCGCGGATGGTTGAGTGGTTAAGTGATAGACTTTTACTCCAGGGGTCAGTAGTTTGAGCTTAGTTGAGGGTTACTTTTTTCTTTCTTTAATTTTATTATTGTGCCATTTACTGAAGCTTTTTAGATCCAATGTTAACATTTACACGGCCGTTAATCACGCGCGCCACTTCTTTTTTGCGATGTATTAATCATTTAATACATGAGCCAATGCAACTTCCGAGGTGGCGCTCAGGCCCGGATGTTTTGAAATTTAACGGATAATTTAACAGGGTAATTAGGATTAATATGTTTTTCAACACATGTCGCAATATTGTTATTATAAAAATCGGCCAATGAAGTGCGATTCAGCGATTAAAAATTAATCTTAAACTGTACAGAAACATACAATCACAACCCATTTGGAAACGTGATGACTTTTATAAGTTGTGACATGGTAGAGTTCGTAAAAGCAAATCGGTGTCTTTTGCCTGTGTGACGAGCAAATTCCCTGCTAATTAAAACGCTCATTACATAAAACGATTGCTTTGAACCTGTACAAGTTAATGTGTGCACAAAAACATCGACGTCTAGCCGAACTTATAGATAAATTTGCATTTTTCATAAAGAGATGGAGCCAATGCTGAGGAGGTGGCGCTCAGATTAGGATGTGGCGCCAATGCACATGTATAGCTATTTTAAAGTGAAATGTTTTATATTATGGTTTCTATTATGTTTACAGGACTCACATTATTTTTTGTCAGTCGGCTACTTCAGCACATTTGAGTCGCGTGCATTTTTAATTAGAAAAAAAAGTTTTCTAATAATATATTGATGGATTTAAACTTTCGTCTTTGTAAGATAACAACATTAAACATGTATTATACAAAAATCTAAACGGAAAAAGACCGAGCTATCTTAATTTTGTGGAGTTGATAGTGGGAAAAACAACATAAATGAGCCTAATTAAGATTCGTTGACCTTGGCCTTTTAGTAAATTAAGCATTTGGATAAATGGCCACAAATCATAGTTTCAAGAAGAAGTGTTTTTGTATAATTATTTTGTGAATTATCATACAGTATACACCTTAATTATTTTGATAATGTTGAAAATTAAGTTATTAGTTTGATTTAGTATTACAAATGTTTGGTATACATCGTACACTATGTTTTATTCATGTTGGTGACTTCTTAATTGATTTTATCACTTATTTACATTTATTTAAAAACTGCATCTTATTTATTTTAGAATATTAAATATTATATTACAAATAACATTATCTGTCAAATCTACGTCATTTGATAATGTCATTGCGATACAACTGTAAATTGATACATCCTGCATTGGCGCCACATCCTATCATTAGCGCCACCTCCTAAGCATTGGCTCCATCTCTTTTGGATAAATGGAAAATTATCCTCTACGTCAGCAAGAAGCCAATATTGTGTGCATGCAGCATCTAATGTATGTTGTACGCAATCGTTTGATGCCGTACGCGATTTAATTGGGTGGACATTTTCTTGTCACACAGGAAAAACTCATCGAAATGCTTTTTAAAACTCAACCATGCCACAACTTATAAAGGTTCTCACGTTTTAAAATGGGTTGAGAATGTACGTATCTGTACATTTTTGGACGAATCAATCCTCGCTGAATCGCACTACATTGCTCGATTTTAAAAATAATGCGAATTATGTTGAAAAAACATATAAAACCTACTCACCCTATAAAATTGTCCATGAAATTTCAAAACATCCGGGCCTGAGCGCCACCTTGGAAGTAACGTTGGCTCATTTATTAATGCATCGCAAAAAAAGAGGTGGCGCGCGTGATTAACGGCTGTGATTTATCAATATAAAGCATTTAATGATAAAATTCATTTCATGCCAAAATCTGTGAAAAGGCACCTTTAAATCTTAAATAACAATCTTGTCACAAAGACGTGTATATATGTTTCTCAATCTTCATCCCTTAAATTACAGGGCTCCTGAAGCTTCGAAACACTTTTGACTTATCTGACACACTTTGACTAATCAATGAGTCTTGTGACTGGGTAGAACCATTACTTGGGAAAATCTTAAGAGCAGCCCCCGAAGTGGGGATTGATTCCGTGACCTCCCGATCGCAACGCGGACACCATATCCACTTCACTACGGCGATGTCTTTCTGATTTTCAATGTTGGAAAAATTATATCCATTTCTAATAATTTACTTTCACTTTCGTTTTTAATGTTCATCTAAAATATCGGCATATTATGTACAAGTTTTATAAAATGGTGTGCAATACTGCTACCTTGTCGTGCCAGACATACCTATATACTCCAGCAGAAATCGGTTAATACCATTCTTGTTAAAACTCAAAATAATTGCATGTCTCACCTGAAAACGGTCGATTCGCTGTTGTTGTTGTGCGTTAGCTATAAAAAAAGGCTACATACAACTATAAAACAAAGTTTAACAATTGTGTATAAAGGAATCTGTGTCACACACTGCACGTAATGATATACTAGTGTTTGCTTATATCAGGATTAAGGTATGAATTGTATTAATATTATATTACCGTTCAGTTCTTGAGAAATTATTAAATCCGTCTACATTCACATTTCAAAGCACTTTAACTTTCGGCTTACTTTAGAGTTTTTATGTGTAAACTTATCAATCTCAATTTCTTCTTCTTCTTCCAGTAATATACAGGTCCCCTCTGGGGCAGTTACGTACATGGGGGTTTATGTACAGGGACGTGTGCACGGCGCGCAACTATATACAGTGCTGATTAAAAGGTTAAAAACATCTGCCTCTCGGGCCTACCGCTGCGCCGACAGGCCCCTCTTGAAGGCCTCTACGCTGTCAGCTATGGTGCCCGGCGATGGGTGCTGGTTCCACAGTCTGATGGCGGAGGGGAAGAAGGAGTACTTGTAGACGTCTGTCCGACAGAAGGGTAGCAAGAAGCGTGTGCAGTTGCCCCTTGTGCTTGTGGTAGTCGGGTGGAAGAAGGTCTCTGGTTGGATGTCAATGAGGAAGTGTGTTATTCTTTACACCATTACAAGTTTGGCATTGGAGCGTCGTACGGCAAGGGGCTGCCACCCAAGGTTTGCCACCATTTGGCTGGTGCTGCTTGTAGTGTGGTAGTCTCCCTTGACGAATCTGGCTGCTCGGCGTTGGACAGCTTCCAATTGGTTGATGTTTGTCTTAGTGTGGGGGTCCCAAGCAGTTCCTGCGTACTCTAGGATTGGCCTGACAAGGGTCCGGTAACACTGTGCCTTTATATCCTGTGGGCAGCTTGTCAGGTTTCTCCTGAGGAAAGCGAGGCTGTTGTTTGCTTTCTTTGCGGTCGTGGCTACATGCGTGTTCATGGTCAGCTTCTCGTCGATATGGACTCCGAGGTATGTTCCTCCCTTCACTACCTTGAGATCCCTACCATGGATGGAGTAGGTAGAACGGATGGGGTTTCTCTTCCTTGTAATCTGGATGACCTCACATTTAGATGGGTTGAAGGACATCAACCAGTCCCGTTCCCATTTCTGTAGCCTGTCCAGGTCCTCTTGCATGGCCTTTGCGTCCTGTGCGCAGCGGATCTTCCTGTACAAGAGGCTATCGTCTGCGAAGAGGCGAGTTGGTGATGTTGTCTGTAGTGGAAGGTCATTGATGTAGAGGAGGAAGAGAAGTGGACCGATGACAGATCCTTGGGGCACTCCAGAAGTGACGGGTGCTGTGTCGGAAGACTTCCCTTCCACCAGGACTTGCTGGAACCTGTTACTTAGGAAGCTGCAAATCCACTGGAGCTGGCTTCCCCTGATGCCATAATAACTTAGTTTGCTGGCGAGTCTTTCGTGTGGGACCTTATCGAAGGCCTTGCTAAAGTCGAGCAAGATTGCGTCGATCTGTTCCCCCTCGTCCAGAGCTTTAGCTAGGTCATTTATGGTAAGGATGAGTTGGCTCTCTGTGGATCTCCTCTTCCTGAACCCATGTTGTTGGTCGGTGATGATCCGATGTTTGTCGAGGTGGGTCATTATTTGGCTGTGGAGGATGTGCTCAATCAGCTTGCTGCAAACACAGGTTAGTGAGATAGATCTGTAGTTGGCGGGGTCACTGCGGTCACCTTTTTTAAATATTGGGATGACATTTGCATGTTTCTAATCTGATGGCACTTCCCCTTGGTCGAGTGAGGCAGAGAAGAGTAGTGTGAGGACTGGTGCCAGTTCTTGGGCGAAGTCTTTCAGGAACTTGGTGGGGATGCTGTCCGGACCTGTTGCCTTGTGTGGGTCAAGGTTTGCCAGAAGCTTCCTTGTTCCTTCCTCTCCAATGGTGAAGCTGGGCATGTCTGGGAAATGGGTATCTCCAGGTGATGGAATTTGTGTTGAGTCCTCACTTGTGAATACGCTGCAAAACTGGTCGTTTAGTATGGTCGCTTTGGTGGTTGGGTCGCTGTGTGCCAATCCATCTTGCTTCAGGGGCGATATGCCACAACTGTCGCATCTCTTGGATTTGACCAGTGTGTACAGTTTCTTTGGGTTTCGGTCTGTGGTCACCATGTCCCTTATGTATGTGTTGTAGGCCCTCCTGCACTCATGTTGTGTCTCTTTGCAAGCCTGTTTGTAGAGAAGCTTGTCTGCCTCTGAGCGGGTAGATCTTGCCCTAAGATAGGCCCTCTTCTTTCTTCTAGAGAGACGCTTGGTTTTCTGGGAAATCCAGGGTTGATTGAAGCGTGTAGAGGTCATCTTTGAGGGCACATGGGTTTTGAGAGAGGTCTCGACAAAGTCTCTGAATGTCTTCCATAGGATGTTGATGTTGGTTTCTTTGGTGTATCTCGATGTGTAGTCTCTGCTGAAGTCTAGTATGGCTGAGCTAATCTCTGTTGTATTAGCATTTTTCCAAAGCAGGATCTTCCTAGGGGAGGGTTTCAGTCTGGCTGCTGTGGATCTGGCCTGTATGAAGACAGCTTCGTGGTCGCTGATGCCTGGTAATGGTTTACAGCGCTCTATAAGGGACGGACGGTTTGTTAGGAAGAGGTCTAGGGTGTTGTTACCTCTCGTGGGGAAGTCAACCATCTGTTCGGAGCCTGCGTCCATCACCGCATCCAGGAATGTTTGGCTTATCTGCATGGAGTAGCTGTTGCTGGAGATGGTGTTCCTGTCCCAGTCAATGTCTGGTAGGTTTATATCACCTGCTAGCCATATAGTCGAGTTGGGGTAGGAAAGGTGGAGCTGACGGAAATGGGTGCATGCCTCTTCCGTGTAAGAAAGATCGGAATTTGGTGGTCGATACATCGATGCAATGATGAGTGGGTCTTTGCCCCTGCATATGAATGATGCAGCTGTAAACTCTGCAGACGTGCTGACATTCAGGTCGGTACCTATCATCGTCTCTTTGGAGGCTATGATGACGCCACCATGCCTGTCTTGGGTGAGATCTCTCCTTGAGATAACATGGTATCCTGCTGGGAGTATTTCTCTTTCGTAAACTGCAGGGTATAGCCAGGTCTCGCTGCCGATTATAATGTCAGGGTCTATTTCCTCGAGTAGGAGCCAGAATGATGTGCGTTTGGCACGCATACTCTGAAAGTTTACAACTAGCACTCGCATGCTGGTAGGGCTATTGGGAGTTGGTCTTTGCTTTAATGGCGAAGATGTATGTTGGGGGGACCCTATGGAGCTACCCTCTGAGTGGAATGAGGTAGTAGTATGGCAAGTGTCTGGTGAGTGTGGCGTGTTAGAGAGGATGCTATATGTGTTCTCTGTGGCTATAGAAGTATGGACAGAGTCTGCTGACATAGTGTTGAATAGTGTGCTGGAAAAGTTAGGTAATCCACAGCTGCAACAAATCCAACTGACGTTCGAAGTGAGGCCTTTATAGACGGTGTTTGGCATCCCTATGCAGCTGGTGTGAAACCAGGTATCGCATGTGTCACACGCTACGGCACGTTGGTTTGATTTGCAAGGTTTTCTGCAGACGCCGCAAGGGAATTTGATATTTGGACCTGGATTCGGATGGCAATCTCCGGATATCTTGATCAGGCAAGTGGCTAAGTTCCATTGTTGTTGTTTTTTCCAAGTGGCAGGGGCTGGGAGCCAATGATAACCAGGCAGATGGTCATATGAGTGAATGCAACCTTACCCGTACCTGTTTTTAGGTCGTAGGCGTGCTGGAGACACCGTGGTGAAGTTTTACCGGTCCACTGTTTACACCGGAAGTCGGGATTTCTTGTCTGCGCTAGAGCGAAAAAGTCGTACTAAGCAACAAGGTACTCGGTAGAACGGTGATTTTCGTTTTGAGCTGACGAAAGGTACTCTTAGGAATAGTCCTGAGGGGTACTCCTGTCCCGAGCAACGGCAGGGCCCGAGAAAAAGAATAATTTTCGACTCTGTCTGAACAGCTAGTGCGCGCCGTGCAAACGACCTTGACTGAATTTGTAAATTAAATAACTATCTGACAAATTGTATAACTTTATTAGTTATCTTATTTCGTCGCATTGTTGAGCTCTTAAATATCAAAAAGTAACACACTCTAACGATCATTACATAAGATTAACGAAAGCTAGTGTCACTGTGTTATTTGTCTTACTTCGTCGCATTGTAGAGCACTTAAATATAAAACATAACACACTATCACGATCATTACATAAGATCACGAAGGCTAGTATCATTTTATTAGTTGTCTTATTCCGTCGGATTGTAGAGCACTTAAATATAAAACATAACACACTTTCACGATCATTACATAAGATCACGAAAGGTAGTTGATTTTATTATTTGTCTTATTCCGTCGGATTGTAGAGCACTTAAATATAAAACATAACACACTTTCACGATCATTACATAAGATCACGAAAGCTAGTATCATTTTATTAGTTGTCTTATTCCGTCGGATTGTAGAGCACTTAAATGTAAAACATTACACACTTTCACGATCATTACATAAGATCCTCGAAAGCTAGACCGTATGCTCGAATATTTTAGCGAATAAATTAAGATTTGTATCCAGTAAAAGTTTACAATGAACTATATAGCTGTGTTTTCATGATTCTTGAATGATTTACCTCGGTAAAAATGCCTTTAAAGCTACAGCAGTGTAGACTAGCTTTGGGTCTTAAACATTTATTCAGTCAAGAGCCCACGCATATTACATGTTGTTTGTTTTTTTACGTTTGACAGTAATCGATTATGATTAAATTATAAAACTATCTTTTGCAATTTTCAAAACATAGCTTCTGAGTTAAATTAGTATTGGCGATGAATGACATAAAACATTTTCGCTTTATTTATAAAAAATAAAACAAATAATGTATTTTTTGTTTTATTTTTGTTCATATTAGCTTCATTTGCAACTGCATGGGCGTACACGGCGAGGCACTCCCGAACACCCAAAATATACAGGAAAGTTTGATATAAATGATACTTTATAACGGTGTTACTGAAAACTATCACTCGTTCGTGTGGACTGAAAGTCAGTTCACCATACCCGATCGTTCAGCGCCGTATATTACGTGTTGTACCTGCCATGGATTAGCGAAGCATACTCAACAGCAGATAGACAATGGGTAGTGTAAATAAATCTATTAGTTTCATACATCATTATGGGAATTTTCTCTGTTGCATCATTGTTCTATTTGTTTGTGAAAAGAAATATTGCAAAACAACTTGCAATGAAAATCAGCTAAATGCCGTTATAATATTGGGCATGTAAGTTGACTCATCCAACAATGATAAGCTAACATTAACGCCATGTGAGCATGGATATAAAATGTGTTGAATACTTATGACGTGTCGGATTAATTCAAGTACACAATCACTCTTACCTTATATTCTAATCATCCTATAACTTGTTTTAAATAATAAAATTTTGGTTTCCAAAACAAAATAGTAACCTTTCGTTGTTAAAGCCAATAATAAACAAGCATTATAGTTACTGATGCACACATTTCGTAGCTAGATGGTATCTATTTGAGATGTTTCCGCCTCTAAATTGTCCGCAGCACTGCTTTGCAAAAAAAGTAATAATTGCCAAAATCTTGCTAATCGCTTTGATTCAATTTTCATCAGTATGTCAACTGTAGCACACTCCGGTGGTGAAATTGTGTTTTATTTAAATATGAATAATAAATTCACCCATTTTGTCAACCAAAAACAAACTGCTGACACTCACGTACAACAACGTTCTCCTAGCAGATTTGTCATTCGTGCCTCAACATACATGAATGTAATGAACCGCAGTGTAAGAGAGTGGTACAACAAGTGTATAGACAAGATTGATTTTCACTGCCGTTGTTATCGTTGGCCTTCAAATCAGTAAAATATTTAAAAACTAAAGGCACGTGACTAATAAGTGAATTCTAAATCCTTTTCTTGCTATAACTCTACTCACCATAGTAAGTATCATTGTTAGATACAACTTAAAAATTAACTCATCGCATTACATTAATAAGATAAAACGGACGGTACTGTCGTAGTTGTTAATTAACATGTTTACCTCATAGACATCAACAAGGCATAATACATGATAAAATGTGTCGTGTGCCGAGAAAACTGGGCGTTATGCATGTGCGTTAAGTGTCGTCCCAGATTAGTCTGTGCAGTCCGCACAGGCTAATCAGGGACGACACTTTTCGCTTTTATGGTATTTTTAGTTTCAATGAAGTCCCTCCTTACCAAAAATCAAGTTAAGGCGGAAGGTGTCGTCCCTGATTAGCCTGTGCGGACTGCACAGGCTAATCTGGGACGGCACTTTACGCACATGCATTAAACCCAGTTTTCTCAGAACAGTGCTCAAATATATAATAACTGATGATACTGTAGAATCATAACAGAGAGAGGCATTCTTGTAACCATACACTAGTCTTTTACTTAAGACCATTGACCATTCTTCTGAACACTAAAGATAAGTATTACCTCAAAATAATATGCATCCAACACGAAAACCACTGGGGTAACCTCATTCGAACGGCCCATGTATATCATTAGGTAAACCGGTATAACGGCGCGTAAAATTTCACACTTGCCACATAATTTATCACAAAATAAACTAGAATGAGCAACCTCAAATAATTATCATAAGAAATACACAGCAATAAAATAGAAGATGAATTTTATATAATGACAATAATATTACTATATGGTTTTATATCCTATGCAATAACTTACTGATTTTTTATCATTAAAATAGCAAGAAAATTATGTTATAGAACCATGTAATAAACCACCTTTATTTAAAAAAATATGAATATGCTCTTTTTTGTTTTTTTGTGGGACAATATTTTCAACACATGTTCATGTACCATGTTAGTGTTCGTGTGTCGTATGAATAGGTATCGTTGCAGAAAATAAAGCTGGAATATATTGTGCCACAAAAAAAAACGAGCATTTTGTATCTATTTAAATCTATGTTACCATACCACATCTTGCGTTTTAATTTTGGCTGTTGCTATAAGGAACAATACTTTTGTATGGGTTATCTTTATTTTACGAAACATTTTGCGAAATATTCGTTGGTTTTGAGTATTTATGTTACTAAAAGGACAATTACGCGGTAAGTATAGCTTTCTTATGGACACAGCTATCTATAAAGATAATAACGCAGTAATTATATTATCTTTTGTTTGGAAACAGGTGTTAATAAGGATATTACGCAGTCATTATAGCTTTTTTAAGACATCGGCTCATTGCGTATATCGACATCATGGTGTTGAAATATCTGGCAAAGTATGTACTCTAAATACTTATGTTAACGTTTATGTTTTTAAACTTTAATGAGGTATTTATTAGTTATGTATGTATGTATGTATGTATGTATGTATGTATGTATGTATGTATGTATGTATGTATGTATGTATGTATGTATGTATGTAGTATGTATGTATGTATGTATGTATGTAGTCTGTATGTATGTATGTATGTAGGTATGTTATGTATGTATGTATGTATGTATGTATGTATGTATTGTATGTATGTATGTATGTATGTATGTATGTATGTATGTATGTATGTATGTATGTATGTAGTATGTATGTATGTATGTATGTATGTATGTATGTATGTATGTATGTATGTATGTATGTATGTATGTATGTATGTATGTATGTATGTATGTATGTATGTATGTATGTATGTATGTATGTATGTATGTATGTATGTATGTATGGTATGTATGTATGTATGTATGTATGTATGTATGTATGTATGTATGTATGTATGTATGTATGTATGTATGTATGTATGTATGTATGTTGTATGTATGTATGTATGTATGTATGTATGTATGTATGTATGTATGTATGTATGTATGTATGTATGTATGTATTGTATGTATGTAGTATGTATGTATGTATGTATGTATGTATGTATGTATGTATGTATGTATGTATGTATGTATGTATGTATGTATGTATGTATGTATGTATGTATGTAGTATGTATGTATGTATGTATGTATGTATGTATGTATGTATGTATGTATGTATGTATGTATGTATGTATGTATGTATGTATGTATGTATGTATGTATGTATGTATGTATGTCTGTAGTATGTATGTATGTATGTATGTATGTATGTATGTATGTATGTATGTATGTATGTATGTATGTATTTATGTATGTATGTATGTATGTATTGTATGTATGTATGTATGTATGTATGTAGTATGTATGTATGTAGTATGTATGTATGTATGTATGTATGGTATGTATGTATGTATTGTATGTATGTCTGTAGTATGTATGTATGTATGTATGTATGTATGTATGTATGTATGTATGTATGTATGTATGTATGTATGTATGTATGTATGTATGATGTATGTATGTATGTATGTATGTATGTATGTATGTATGTATGTATGTATGTATGTATGTAGTATGTATGTATGTATGTATGTATGTATGTATGTATGTAATGTATGTAGTATGTATGTATGTATGTATGTATGTATGTATGTATGTATGTATGTATGTATGTATGTATGTAGTATGTATGTATGTATGTATGTATGTATGTAGTATGTATGTATGTATGTATGTATGTATGTATGTATGTATGTATGTATGTATGTATGTATGTATGTATGTATGTATGTATGTATGTATGTATGTATGTATGTATGTATGTATGTATGTATGTATGTATGTATGTATGTATGTATGTATGTATGTATGTATGTCTGTATGTATGTATGTATGTATGTATGTATGTATGTATGTATGTATGTATGTATGTATGTATGTATGTATGTATGTATGTATGTATGTATGTAGGTAGGTAGGTAGGTAGGTAGGTAGGTATGTATGTATGTATGTATGTATGTATGTATGTATGTATGTATGTATGTATGTATGGATGCATGCATGCATGCATGTATGTATGTATGTATGTATATCTATTCTGCAATAACTGAATATGTGTATATGTATTTTCTTTAAGTACATGTATTTATTTCAATTCTTAGTGAACATATATTCCAAAACCTTTCCTACGCGTTCAAATGCTTCCCGGTATTTAATTGTGTAATTTATCAAAGTAACAAAACCTAAATATATTGTTTAAAGAGAAACAACTGCTTATCGACATTCCATCGAGTTGCGTGAAGTTGTTCCCCGCCAGTCTGTCTTATCAAATACTTAAGTGTTTTAATGGATGATTGGTTTAAACTGTAGTACAAATTGTAGCTTAGTAAACATTCCCAAATATCCTCTGAGAGCATGTAACATCTCCGGAAGAGAAATCACATCCCCAAAAAAGCATGTAACATCCCCGGAAGAGAAATCACATCCCCGGAAGAGGCGCAATACGGAACTATTAAATATATGAGCAAAACATCACCGAAAGTAATGGATCATCACCATAAGGAGCGTCACATCATCGAAAGGGGTGTAATATCAATTAATAGGGCTTTACATTGACGAGAGGGCTTAACAACCCTGTATTAAGCATATCTTGCTCCTGAGAGGCACAACATCACCGGAAAAGACGAAACATTCCCGGGAATTGCTTAACAGCATGGGTAGTATATCACTAGAAAGGGCGTTACATCATCGAAAGTTGCATGCCATAATCGTGATTGGCGTAATATAACCTGAAGATGTGTTACTTCACCGGAATAGGTAGGTAAGTAGGTAGGCACGTATTGAGGTATGTAGTTAGGTAAATATCGACAATTATATATTAACATATTAAAAGCAGTTAAAATGTGGATGATTCTATTTTGCCACATAAGTCAAAATTGTAGAAAGTCGAACCTGCTACACTGTACACTTCACTTTCTTTAATTTGTGGGTTCCCGCACTGAACAGCAGGTTAAACTGTGCTTGTCCTTTACCAATCCGCTGTTCTAGTTTTGTCTTAGCCGAATCTCCTAGAGTGCCTTTTATTCTGAAGAGCAGAAAGTAAATGAGCTGCGTTCTGAGAAAACTGGGCTTAATGCATGTGAATAAAATGCCAGATTAGCCTGTAAAAGGAAAGGGCACACGGTAAACACGGTCTTACTTTTTCAAAACAGATAATACGTTTATAAAAAAACATAAATTATTTTATGTTACAGAATGAATGGTACAAGAACATCGGCGAAATAAACGTTTTATACTACGTTTTGTTCGTAATAAGGGACAAAACCATAAAAGTAATTATTTATTAAAACACTGGGGATATCGTAAATATTGTGCTAACATTTGATTTTACAACACACATATACATATGAAAAGTTTAATTGCAGACAAGTAAACGTTGATATTTAAATTGTTCTTACATGTAATCATGCATGAAGAACAAACCAATTACAACGACAAGCAAACAATGACGCCACAGAAAGCAAAAGACTTTTCCAGCTGCCCGCCCTCACGCGCTTTCGTCCGTCCGTCCTTCCGTCTGTGTGTTCCTTCGTCCATCCATCCATCCATCCATCGATCCATCGATCCATCAATCCATCCATCCATCCATCCAGATTCAATACTAGATAATGTTCACGTGTATATACACGTTTGTACATCAATTTTATATATACACACTTTGTTGATGCAGCTCTTTATACCTATGTATTGTCATACAATATCTCCATACCTGGTTGTTTAATGAATGTATCTTGGTATCAGAGAAAGATATTGGCTGTATGCGATGCTGTATGCTACAGAAGGTAATTAAAGAGAATTACCATCATTTGTGTTTGTGTTGTTCATGAGGTGTCCGTCTGTTAATTAGTATGTTATGATATCGGTAGAGTATAAATATTTATGCAGTGGGGCTCTATATATATATTATACGTAATTCAGCGCTTCAAATGATACGCCTTTAAGATGAATTGGCGGTGCTTTGTATTTGTTATGACATTTTCCACTAGCTCACAAGTCTAAAATATTCTAGTCGGCCATCACAACAGCTTCCTAGTGCAACTTGAACTCAATTTCCGGATCCTATTGACACATCAATACAACGCATAACAGCATTACATCCGTAAACATACAATTACCTAGTAAGCGCCTCATTACAGCCGCCCTTCTGATATTAAAGTCGCATTTGATTAAAAATAGCTCCATGTATTTAGAAGGGATTCCAATTAAATTTATACAAGTGACGTTCATTTCACTGACAGTGACTTCACTTTATTTTATTCGTAAGAAATACATTAAATCATGTGTATGTCCGATTTCGCCGGGTTTGAATGTTATACAATAATTATCAAAGCGCTGTAGGCACTGAAGGCCTATGGCTAGGTTTTGTGTGACGTAAAATGCATTTACGATGTTTTGTCCGAATTTCTCCCTTTGTCCGTATTTATACGGATTGACCCTAGCGGCTGAGTGCAGAAGCTCAGAGACTGTAAGACAAGACAATAGTTGTGTATATACTACAGTGTACACAGAAGGTGGAGGACAACACGATACTGGTTGTGTGAACGATAACATATGTTCAACTCTACATAGAGGTTCGTCTACATAGGCAGTGAAGATATACAACAACAACAACATGGCCGCGAAAAAACTGTTAATGTTGGCGTCATATAAATCACTTTCAAAGGTCTTAAATAGCTTTCTATTACATAGTTAACAAATCAGGAAAACACTCATACTTCCTTTGTAATGTGTATACAAAAGAAAATCCACTTAAGCCCAAGTCTCACTTTTGCCGGTAGAGCCCCGGTCCATCCCGGTTTGCTAACGCCGGTCGACCGGCGAGGACCGGGATGATTCGTAGAAATTTTTTAACGTAGTCACACTATTTCCCGGTGCCGCCACGGTTGAATCCGGTCAACAGCCCGGCAGAGTCCCGGTCAACCCGGACTGGCTACGGTCATACCGTTGAAGCCCCGGCAGAGCCCCGTTTGTCGCTGGTAGTGCCCCGGTGAAGGCCGGCAGCGTCCCGGCAAAGCCCCGGTTGTCGCCGCTAGCGTCCCGGTTGAGCCCCGGTGAAAGACGGCAGAGCCCCGGTATACCGTAACACCGCCGGCACTCACCGTGTCTATACCGGCATCACATCCCGGCAGACCTACGGCAACGCCCCGGTTTTACCCCGGTTGTCGCCGGTAATGCCCCGGCGGAGCCCCGGTGAATGCCGGTGGCGTTCAGGCAGAGCTCCTGTTTTCTTATATACCGTAGCTATACCGGGACTTTAACGGCATTCGCCGGGGCGTTGCCGTAGCTCTGCCGGAGTCTGTATGGGCACCGGTGGAGCTACGGTACCGTCCCGGTTGTTCCCGATAGCGCCCCGGTTGTTCCCGGTGCCGCAACGGTCGTTGCCGGTCCTTCCCTTCATCCCGGAGGTATTAAACATTTTAATACTTTCCCGGTGGAGCCCCGGTTTTCCCCGGTTCATCCCGGTCGTCCCCGATGGAGCCCCGGTTCATCCCGGTAGAGCCCCGGTTCATCCGGGTAGATCCCGGATCACGTAAAGGGGCTCCGCCGGCATCATAGTGAGAGTGTGCCTTTACCCTGATAAAGAACGGTGTACAGATTGTGTACGTTGTCTCACGTAGAACTTTTCGCGCTCGATTTGCGATTTACAAGGCGGGTTATTGAGATATGCGAAGAACTTCTTTGAATTCGCATGAATTACCGCCAAGTGGTAAATCGGTCTTTTGGGAATTCATTCATTCGTGTGTTTTGGCAGCCAGCCAATTCTGACTGTCTCAGAAATTTGTATCATTACTATGGCCTTAGGGCTACGCCCCAGGCCAAATATACTATACTCGACGCTGGTACTATGCTTTACGGGTTTTACGATTTACTGCAGATGTATCAATATCTATTGCATATATTTGGGATAACTTTGGAATATGTGTACACAGATAAGGGTAGTGTCGGGTTTCGCATCTGTGAATTACCACATTAAACACACAGAACAAAGAAACGCAACGTCAGAAGATCGTTGAAGTACATTGTACACTTGCGAACATATTCACGGTGTTTAAACATTTCAATACTCTCTTAGTTATATGCAACACAAAACGCTTCATCTTCGTAACGGTTTACATGCATGTCTCTCTACAAAATCAACACGAAACAATTATGGTAGATTAAAACTGAAAGTCGTTAATATAGATATTGTAATCGCCATTATTCAAATTGTACAGATTTCAAAAAGTGCTGGACATTTAAATGTTTATAAAACATGAGTTTTGCTTAATATACCCATCTGTTGTCTATACAAAATAAACAGAGGTGAACTCTTTAGTGACATTTTCTAAATACATTTAAATAAGGTACAAAATTGATAATACAATTGTTATTCGACGTATGTGGGATGTAGCCTATTATACAAAACATATAGTGTTAGTTAAGCACAAAACAAAAACCTTTTACTATGACTTTATTATGCTAATGTGACGTGCGAAGTAAATTTTTAATCAACTAATATCATTGTTGAGTGTGGCCTCGTGTTGTTCCTCAATTTATCAACATATCGTGATATAAAATGAGGTTATACATAATTACGACGGTATTGAACCACTTTTACACCGTTATCAAACGTATCGCGGATGTTGAGCAGCTGGTTAATAGCTTGAAGATATTGACCAGGAAATTTGACGGACCAATGGGGAAGAGGTACTCACTGAACGGGATCTGCTCTTGATACAATCTGAACTAAGCTACAAACTGATGTTATGATTTAATAAACGCTGAAGTAAATCCTTGCTGAATCCGGATCCGTCGGCTTGCGCGCGATTGTTTATCACACAGTATATCTTGACTGGAGAACAAAGAACTTGGGACGATGTTATAGGAACGCAACCTCCACTCAGAGTTGTCGTTCCTTGCTCTCACATAAATCTCTGCCTCATTAGAAAATCCTATAAGATATAGTAGGATTTTATTTGTTTTGTTTAAGTATTATTCATTCTAAAAAAATACCCAAATTGTAAAACAAAAAGTAAAAATAACACAAATGTGTAAATATTTATACCACGTAGCTAAACTATCATCAGGTGGTTTGTTGTGAGTTGATCCAGCTATGCTTGTTCCAGTCAAATCTCTGTGCGGGGGTTGATAGGAAAGGTCAACATTTGATGTCGTTGTGTTCATTTGATAAAATACGTGTTCTCGCAAATATGAAGGCTGGCCCAAAATGCCCTTATTGTTTTTTTAATATAATTTAATGCAAGTAAAATATTAGTTATTATAGTAAAAACCAACAGTCTGTGTATGAAATGAAGTACGACTGAAATATCCAAATGTTTGAGATCATCGGATAAAAACATTGGATAAAATACCGACTCCCAAACTTTACCCACCAGTTAGAACAATTTTAACACGAATGTTTACGTGCGTGCTATTATAGTACTTTAATAAATAAGAGTGCTTGCTTAACTACGCCATGCAGAAACGATGTGCTGTGTGTCCGGCATGTGTTACACTTGACGTTTTTAAAAACACGTTAATTTTGCTTACAAGTTCTTGCAATTTGCTTAATTATTTCCATTCAGTCTTGTTTGGCTGAATTTTTAAGAGTTTTTAATTGTTTACATGTATTTGATATGTTCACTGACGAATAAGATTTGAAGGATGCTGCTGGCATTTTCTAGCTTCTGTATATAAGACGAATCGCGTATTACGTTGGATTTTCTACATGTTTGGGTCATTTTCACTTTTTATAGCAGATGGATACAGAGTGTGTGTGTTGTTTTTTTTTTTTGCTATTAACGTTGTGCAATATTTATTTTAAATTGACAAGCAAGACATGTACTGAATATTATTTTAAATCAAAACATCTTTGCCGGGTTTTTACCATTTATGTCCAATACAGATTTCAATATGTTAGCAGGAGTACCGCATAATCTATCAATTAAGTTGATATACATAAAACCCACTTGATCTTTTCCGAATACCAAACAGGAATTTTTTTATATATAACGACCCAAAATAAAACAAAATGTGTTCATTCGTATACAGAATTCGTGAATTGGGCTTCTGTCGCCTACGAGGATGTACACAGGGAACGCAGTCTTATAAGAAATAATGAATTGTGCATTATATAATGTCTTTAACTTTAACGTAAGTAGGAATCTCTCACTCAAAATGTTATGAAAACGATACGTTGATATATGTTTTTTCTATATTGATATTACAGTTAAACTTATTGGTAATGTGTAACTCGTATATATTATGCTGAAAAAAAACTGGATGAGTCAATAAGTCAATTTTTGTCTACAGGTGGTGCTATATTTATGCTCAGGAACCGATTGCCAAACGGCAAAGACGTAACTCTACCACTTACAGCCTCTGAAGATATTGATGACACGTGTATTGTGTGGCTTCACTCTGATGAAGTTGTTTAACTCGCCGGAATATAGTGGATATGTGCTGCTAACCATGAAATCATATATTTAAGAAATAGTAAACTCCACTGAGGTGCCTATGGCATTATAGTGACCAGCCAGGCAGCCACAAACTGAGGCTGAGGTCCATATACAGTTTGTGGCTGCCTGGCTGGTCACTATAATGCCATTGGGACCTCAGTGGAGTTTACTATTTCTTACATTACACCGAAGAGTTTCCCCTTTACCATTGTACAGTGTTGTACGATTGTTTATGGTTTAAAAGAGATACACTGAAGAATTTCGCAGGAATAGTGACGTTATATCGTTAAAAAATTACGTCATTTTACAGTAAAACAGTGCAAATTTAGTGGTGTGTAACCCCGAAGGATCCATATACAAAATATAGTGACCGGTCCATATACAATTAGGTTCCTCTATCGCATTTTAAAGACTGAAACCGGTCATAAAGATATAGAAGGACTAATATCTCTGAGGTGTAATATTTGTTTTTAACAAATCATTACACTACCGCGTGCAGTAATATTTTTCCAAAGTATGTTAATATTGGGCACATCTTGTTTACTCATTTCAGAAGAAATTTTAGTACACTTTGAACAAACGCGGTTTTGTTCAATGCTAAATTGATTGCATTACTTGGCAATTGGTAAAGTAATTAAACATCCAAGACTCACGGATGCAACAATGCAACAACACACTCAAAATAATTACGACAGTGATTTCTTCGAACGGGCATGATAATTGCTATTGTTCTATTGGCTACCGCAATGAGCTCTTTGTTCACTGTCATGAATGATAACATCTTTCAGATCCACAATCTCGCTGAGTTAATTATAATCTGAAGATGGGTTTTTAATTAAAGAAATACAGACCCGGATCTGCTCGTGTATAAAACTATGATACAGCATTATAAGACCATTATTTCGGACACATGTAGAAAGTTAGTTGCTAATAAGATATGGGGTTATATAAACATTACATACTTTAATATTAATGCAGTTATGTACATCCAAACAACTCATAAAATAACGACTGGATATTAAAGCATGAACAAGTCTAAAGTGAAACATTTACATTCTCTAACGTAGGTGGTGCAAGCTTTTATTGTCTCCTTGATATGTCTGGCTGGCGCCTGTGCAATGATGTCTTGGGAAATTCCCGATGACGTCTTGAGTCATGTGACTGCCGAGCTGGATTTGGATTGGATAGTATACAAGAAGGTGCACAATAAGACGTTCGATGGCGTTAAGGAGGAAATGGTCAGGTAAATATTGTTTATAGAACCTTTTATTTAATTTGATAATTAAAAGTTTTTTGGTTACCGAACTATGTTTTAAAATATTAACAGTATTTGTTCTGAGACTGCTTAAATAATTGTGAGTTTTTTTATCCAAAACAGCTTTCGATCACGCTTTCATGTTTATCTCGCACTTTTAATTCCACGAATAAATCCAAACCCAAACCCAAACGATAAATCTGAACCATGTTATGTATTTTTTTTAAAGATACGTGCTATGGTAATTTTGTTAGAAATATGCCCATGTTGTACCCGCGGGTACTAGTTTGTAGTTATTTCATGTGTGCTAAGTCGCCCGATGAACGTTTTGAAATTATCCGTATATTTCAATAAAACCGTTGCATAGTTAAGCGTTGGTCGTTGTAACGGAACACTCAATAGATTACCCAAACTAAAAAATATTCAAGAATGATAATTGGTGCATTGTTTAGTTTGGTCACAAAACTAATTGGGTTTGAAAAAACAAACAAAAAAGATGAACATGCAAGCGAATTATGCGAACTTAAACATTTGATCAGTTGTGAGATCTGTTTTTATTGTTTCCATTTTTCGACAGAAACTCGCTAACGCTATTTCTGTCAAGCTGTACGGATTAAACGTTATGTCATTTATGATTATGGTAATCTCACATTGTTTTTGATATGTAACTCGATAGACGGCTTTACTGGGAGGACACTTTGCGGTTCATTCGAGAACACAATCTGCGCTATGACAGGGGAGAGGTGACGTACACAGTAGGAGAGAATCAGTTCGCAGACATGGTAGGATAATATAGTCCCTTATCGAATGTCTACCAAAATTTGTTTTCAAAAATTGACTATACATTCGATTATGGGCACCTGTTTTCGACTAGCGTTGCATGTTTACATTTCCAAACGCCTTGTAGAGTGCCTTCTGACCCTATTGGGTAGACGGTAGACAATGAATCAGCATGTACAATTTTCCCATATCCGGTTGTCTTACTGCATTTTTCCTAAATCAATTCAAATTAAAGAGTGAATTTTTTTCATAATTCAACATTTGATTTATGCTGAACGCATTTGTTTACTTACTCAAACGAATTGCAGTAGCCTACCTAAAGATCGTTTACTCGTTCAAATAATGCATGCTCGCTAATAATTATTATTACTTAGTAGTAGTAGTAGCAGTAGTAGTAGTAGTAGTAGTAGTAGTAGTAGAAGTAGTAGTAGTAGTAGTAGTAGTAGTAGTAGTAGTAGTAGTAGTAGTAGTAGTAGTAATAGTAGTAAAAGTAGTAGTAGTAGTAGTAGTAGTAGTAGTAGTAGTAGTAGTAGTAGTAGTAGTAGTAGAAGTAGTAGTAGTAGTAGTAGTAGTAGTAGTAGTAGTAGTACTAGTAGTAGTCTTAGTCGTAATCATGGAAGTAGTAATTATAGTTGTATAAATATTATTATTAGTTAATTATCAATATATTATTTGCACAAGATAGTGTTGTTATAATTAAATGGTATCATTTACCTTACCAACAGTTACATGACCACTTTGTTTATTTCCCATCGTCCCCGTCAGGCGGAAGACGAGTTCGAGAAGACGATGCTCCGGGGTCTGATCGTGCCCGAGGAGGGAGTGGAAGACTACCCGGAAGCTCTGACAGAGCCAGACCATAATGCCCCTCTGGAAGTTGATTGGAGACAGCGGGGTGTGGTGACACCCGTCAAAGACCAGGTATCGTTCAAATGATCCATTATTGATTGATCCATATCAAAAACCTAATGTGTGTGCTATTTTCTATAAGTGGATAAGCATGTGTGAAAAACAAGCATATGTCGCTACGATCAATTGTTTCTTTAAATATCCCACCCACTATTTTGCAGTTCGAAAGTTTTGTTATTCAACAGTGTTCATTTGTGATGCTGATTTGTAAGGAATATATGTTTAGTTATACGTATCGCACGTTTTGTTTTGTCATTAATAGTGTTGTTTTTAAATCAATATGCTATGGCATATCGAAAAGTTATTTTGATAAGTACATGCACGTATTAACTCCATTGCAGATGCATTTTATTGTACATGAATCATACATATTATTTGTCGGAGGCTTGTACAAAATGCATATAAAGTCCAAACGTTTACAAATATACAAGATTAATTCAAATTGATTGTACTTTTTAAAGATTTTGTTTTAACATTTGAAAAAAAGAGATAAATAAGTCAATCAAATTTATCCTTCCCCAGGAAACGAAAAAGAAATCGATTATATTTAACATATAGTACCGCTATTTTGGAACGACTATTGTGACGTTTGAAATTTCAATGTGTTGTTTTATTTTAAGTCGTTGTTGTTTTAAAATTGTATTATTTGATCCGACTGGTTTTTGCTTGTCATTTCAGAAATATGCCAAAAATACGCATCTTACGTTATTATTTCATAATTGTAATTTCAGGAGTATAATAAAAACATTTCTGTACTACCAAATCGCAGTTTTATAACTATATGTATCCCAATTACGTGTATTATTGTTATTGTGCGAAGTCCTTGTTCATTTCCATGCCCACACCACTTTGTTTCTATTTAAGGTATTCTTCATGTATATAGGTGTTAGGATCTCTAAAGATGGTGTCATTTCAGGGCTCTTGTGGCTCGTGCTGGGCATTTTCCGCAATCGGTTCACTAGAGGCGATAGTTGGTGGTCGAGTGGTAACACTCTGGTCTACCATTCCAGATGTCCCCGGTTCAAATCCCGGCCGGGGCACTGGAAATTTCAGAAATGCTTCAAGTGTTTCCCACCCAACTAGAGATGTACTGGTATGATACCCAGGTAATTCTCGCGTGTATCGGTGCTATACACTGAGCACGTAAAAGAACCAAGGTATCTATTCGCAAAGAGCTAGGGTATCGCACCCGGATTCCTTGTATCCCAATACTGTCTCTTCTGCTTGCTGTCTCTTCAGCAAAACCAAAGGACCCCATTGGAAATAAGTGCTTGCACTTTCATGGGTTATCCTTGACCGCAAGGTCAAAATAAATACACATACATAGTTATTAAGAACAGCTGGCGGACAGTCGATCTGTCCGAGCAGAATCTCGTGGACTGCGCAAACAGAAAATACGGTACTGTATAGTTAAAAAGAACTTTTTATAACAGAAATGGATTAGTAAAACGCTCAGGAATGCCCTCGACCCCCGAACGCTTATGTTCGTTTACAATAAAACATATTGAACGTGATCAAACAAATACCCACATTATCGAATGGTAAGACACAGGGACGTATGAATCAGTTTGTCCGTTTTAATGGCTACCATTTAGTTAAATGTCATTCATAAAGGTCAAATGTCAACAACTTGCATTATCTTTTTTCGTTATACGCCTACAAAATTCCCCATTGATTGTATTATTACTTAGACTTAAAATCTCATTTAGACTAATGACTTTTTGCCTCAAACCTTCGGTTTCATTTTGTATATAGAGAATACGTGGTTGGTGCCGAGTTGGAGAAAGTTTATCCGGTGAGGCTTAGAAAAAGGAAATAGGGCGAGCTTTAGCGAGCCCAATTTTTCTTTTTCGGGCCGAACCGGATAAACTCTCTCTATCTCGGCACCAACCATGTACTCTATTGAAAATATTAGAAGAAATAAAAAACGAATCGAGAATGTGATATTTTTTTGGTAAAAATGAAAAAACATAATGCAGCAAGAAAACAAAAACTAAATTGTATTTACTTTAATGACAACGTTAATCCATTCATTGCTTATAACAATAAATTTACAACGATGTACACATCCATTTTTCTGTTCTTCCATCCCTTTGTCGAAATCCATTTTCTGTTTTTCCATCCCTATTATCGAAATGTATTTTAAACCACACTTTTTTTATAGCGTTTGTATCAAATGCTTATTACTCTGACCCAAACTCTGAGAAACTAAATAGTATGTTGTGTCTGAGAAATGACGTCACACTATAGTAGATACGTCATAAATTGCGTAAGCAAGTAGATTGAAATGATAGATACGGAAAGCTGGTTTGGTAATATCTTTTAAAGAAGAAAAAAATTATGATATATAATATAACAATAACATGCATAATGCGTCCCAATAAATATCAAAGGTCAAATATTAGAATATGTTAATCGTCACAGCGTGCGTGAGAATACACTTCTTCCTGTTGACCGGAGATAGGAAAATTTATTCGACCCTGTTTTATTTGGTCAATGTTTGCAACAGAGGCAGGATCAAAGATTGTATTATCATTCTTAATCGTTGGATAATTCTTGATACGTCAATATGAAAGATCATTTAACGAGATCAGTGTCATATTAGACAACTAAGCGTGAGGTGATTAACATATGGTGTAACTTTTCGTGTTCATGTCTTTATACTAGGCAACTACGGCTGCAGAGGAGGCTGGATGAACAGAGCATTCAACTACATCCGCAATAACAGAGGAGTTGATAACGAGCAGTGCTACCCGTATTCTGGTCAAGTATGTTCTTGGGTTGTGCTGTTGTTTTTTTCTAAATAATTTTTTAGACCATAACACGGTTCTAATATTTGCTAGTGTTCAATTTTTTGAGACAGCGGTTTTCTTTTTAGGAAGTAAGTGATCAGAACTTGCTGAAAACAGTTCACTACACTAGCCTTCAAATGATAAAAAACAATAATACCATATATTTGTTAAGTTTACCCTATCAAAATTTGAATAGTTTTTTTTCAAAGTTTGTTTATACTATCTAATGCCCTTGCATTTTTAATGCGTTGGTGTATATGTTTTGCACATGTATATCAGTCAAATGATCAGTGTATCTGTAAACAGACAAACAGTATATAAAAACGCCTTGGACTAGTATGCTCCTTTAAGTTGGTTGGGCTATTATCATGAACACTGATTTCTGTGAGCATTTATAGTGTGTATTGTGTACGAAAATGGAGAGAACTTTTTCGACAAACCTATTATTTTCTTTGTACATTTTAAATGCGAAAGTTAATAAAACACGTTTACCAAACGTGGACATTTGATAATACTCAATTTTAATTTTAATTATTTTTTTAATTTTTAATTTTTAATTTTAATTTGTATTGCAAGTAAAGTTTCACTGAGCTACATAATAAGATATTAATGTATTTGCTTAACATATTCGTAATCGTGCAACATCCCGCACATACCGAGTTCGTTTGCTGACTACTTATGTTTGAGGTCAACCAATCAGATATCAAGGCCACATAGTCGTGTAACAATTTCCTTGCAATATCTTACCAACGCATCAACTTAAGATCAAATCCAAGTGTATGCTGATCATTCCTGTTTGAAAGAATTCCTCTATTGATTAAAGACCAATGTCAAATGTTAATGCAATATTTGTATTAAGCCTATTACAAATGGACAGATAGAAAATTTAGCTGGAAGTTTTGGGAGGGGGCATTCACAGTTTATACACTTTTCTTGATTTATGTTTAGAATTGTGTATCCTTATGATTTATTACCCTGTATTGTAAGGTCATCATTCACATTGAAAACAAAGAGGAATCATCGAGATTCTCCGAGTGAATAGAAATACACTGTCATAATGTATGACATAATTCTAAAATAAGAACCTGTCTGATTGTCAAGATAACCATTAAATCTGGGAACGGACTGTTGTAAACAATTGAAGGTTATAGGTTCTGAACCTAGTTCTTGTTCTGCGACCAGAATTATGGTTGCCATCCTTACAAAAACTGTCATTGTTTGCGTAATAATCGTATGGAAAAAAATGTGTAAACAAAGGATAATTAAGCAAGGAATATTTGTTGATCTTCCTTTTCTCAATCATAGATTTTAATTATAGAATATTTAATGCTTTGCTGTTAGTGTATGATGATGTTTACACCAGTAGGAAATATTTCTAAACAATTGTTCTCACAATGTGATCTTATATACGAGATTCTCGTTTCTGATATATATATTATAAAAGTATAAACGCGCATCATTCAAAACTGACCCACGAAATATTTGTGACCCCCACATATATGCAATATGTAGTGACTGTTTTAATGAAGAAGAGCTTTATGGGTTGTCATCAAAGCTTTTATAACGTAACGTTATATAATATTGCATCAGGACAATTGATCATATTATAACCAACCTTTATAATTGCTTCATTGGCCAATAATTAACATTCAACATAAAATTTATGCAATACGGTTTATAACGCCCTTGTTAATTTCATACGTTTGTGTTTTTATGGCATGTGGCATGTGTAGTTACCAAAGCGATTGCATTGGAGCCTCAATAAGCGGATACCAGAACGTGGGCAAGTCCGAGCATTCCCTGGCCAGCTCCTTATCCAGTGTAGGACCAATCACAGTGGCAGCTGACTGCAGCGATCGAGGCTTCATGTGAGCATCATATCAGCACCTTAAGCGTTCTATACTATTATAAGAAACCGCATATAAAATGTTTGCCATTTGAGCACAATATAAGCATCAGAACTGTTCTATAATGTAATGAGAACATGTCTTTAAAATGTTTGCCGTGTGAGCACTATATTGGCATTAGGGCGTTTCTCTAATGTAATGAGAACATGTCTTTAAAATGTTCGCCGTGTGAGCACTATATCGGCATTAGGGCTGTTCTCTAATTTAATGAGAACATGTCTTTAAAATGTTCGCCGTGTGAGCACTATATCGGCATTAGGGCTGTTCTCTAATGTAATGAGAACATATCTTTAAAATGTTCGCCGTGTAAGCACTATATCGGCATTAGGGCTGTTCTCTAACGTAATGAGAAAACGTTATAAAATGTTCGCCGTATGAGCACTATATCGGCATTAGGGCTGTTTTCTAATGTTATGAGAAAGCGTTTATAAAATGATCGCCATGTTAACACCATATCAGCATAAGAACTGTTCTATAATATATGTGACAACGTCTTAACTATTTCGCCATGTGAGCATCATGTCAGCATTATAACTGTTCTATTATGTATTGAGAAAACGTCTATTAACCGTTCACATGTTCACACTATGATTTGTTAAATTAGCTAAGCGTGTCACAACGTATTGGCCATACTATCGCGTTCAAATAAATCGTATACTGTCGGTAAACAGGGTTGTGTTGTGTTGTGTTTCATGACGGTGTGGCCACAGATGATTTGCAATCTAACATTTAAGATAATTGATATAAAATCATTAAAACATCCGTCTTCAGGTACTTCAGAAACGGGACTTATTACAACCCAAACTGCAAAGGGAACCGTCCGAACCACGCCATGCTCTCTGTTGGGTACGTGAACAGCTTAGCTGGAAACCTCTGGATCATTAAAAACAGGTTCGTATAGTTTATAAGGAATTATATGTTTTCCCTATCTTCTCGCTAGATCAACGACAACTTAATTTGCCATAATTTCAATTATCGTCCTATATGTCAGTGATAGTAACTGTATTAATATGTCAGTGATAGTAACTGTATTAATGCGGTGACCATTTTATTAAAATGAGTCATCACCATTTCCTGCATAAGTCTATTTTCAGACACGTCTACAACTTGGCAAATGATAAATAATTGTTTTTTTGAATTGACCCTAAGAATAAAATATAACAATGTTCATCGACCTCGAAAAAGGCGTTTCCATAGAATATTCAATTGTATTTAACATATTTGTTAATTACGATATATTTGTATTTCAAAAAATTAAAACTAGTATGTAACGTTGAGATAGAGCTGATTTACACATACGTGTCGTCTTGGGATGAAAGCTGAATTAATATTTTTATCAGATGCTATACCCTGTTAAATATGTAATACAACCATTACATATTTTTTTTTATTACACATGTGTAATACAACATTTTTAAGCGTTTTCATTGGCTTAGTGTTCGTTTATTGACCAATCGAATTTTGTTATTTTGCTGAAATGACGTTGCAACGTCAAATGACGTCACGATTTGTAAACAACATTCGGGATTGATCATTATGTATGCGTACATACTTACTTAATTTGCTTAGTTAAAAGCATGTGATAAAAAGATCTGACATTCGTTGTCATATCATACCATATTTTATTAAACTCGTCCAGGAAATTCGTGAGTAAGCTCGCCAAAGCCTCGCTTACTACCAAAATTCCTTAACTCTTTTAATAAAATATGGTATGATATAACAACTCGTGCCAGATCCTATATATATATATATACAATAAATTGAATAATGTATTGATATTTGCAATATGACGACAAATAGTTTTCTGCGTTTATTTCAGTTGGGGAATCACGTGGGGTGACAATGGATACATATACATGGCAAAGGACAAGGGCGACACCTGTGGGCTGAGCAAGTTTGCAAGCTATCCGACACTATAAATGGTCGAGTTAGCTACAACATGCTGTAAACTTTACAGGCATATCTAGCCTGTTTTCTTCTCAACTGTCATTTCTTGACCTACTTGTTTATCTGGTAAAACATTAATCTTGTCATGCATAATATGTAAGCAGGGTGTCCAATAATCACTTTTTATTTCCTGCATATTACTGCAAGGCGAACAACAAGTTGTATCAAGCTCGCCGCACTAACGGTATAGTCGCAGGCTCAAGTATCAACATTATAACATTTTTAAGGAGCATCTGTAATACAATTGTTTTAGATTTCTATAAAAGTTGATTGTTTATCTGTAAATATGACAGTTGTATTCATCATATATATTTATAGTATATAGACTATTTTTGTAAAGTTCCTGTGACAATTTCGCTTTGCGTTATATGAATAAAACGGATAAAAAATGTTGATGTCAATGTGTGATTGTTCTTTATTGTGGACATTTCCTTACGTGTGCATTTGGGCCTCAAAACAAGTGCATTATGTAAGTGTATTATCCTTTTTACATATCGTATCAGAAAACAGATTAGATTTACTGATGTATCAATCGAGGAGTCCTCGAATAACATTGCGCTTGAAAATTCGCGTATGTTATTTAATTGGCAATCTCCGCTTTAGAAGTTAAGAAAGTTAATATTTAAAATGTATAATCAAAACTTGAACTAAACCTTTTTTTCCACATCTTTATAACGTGACTGATAACGCAAGATAATTTTGATATTTCTTTGAAGATAGATCTGGCTCGCTCTCATTTGTACTAATGACTTATTTCTAACCCAGGAGCTTTATTTGATTTCTCTTTAAAGAGGGCTACAATATAATGTCACAAAACAAATATTTAATATGTGTGATTTATCGGTTCGGAGAATTTTTTTCTAAGTTATTATGCTTCATAAGTAAAATTAAAACACTCCATCTCTACACCCTAAGGAAACGATTTGAACACACTTGGTAGATAGACGTTATAAAATGTATATTTCCAAATAGTACACCTCTTTACCGTGTTCTAATTTACACAATATTTGTATCTGTTTTACCACAAGGAAATTAATTCATAATTATATTCGGTTGTACGCACACAATATGGACGATCCACGATTGATGTTTTCAACGAATGCTACTTAACCCATTTATGCCTAGCGTCTTGAAAAAGGCCTTGGCAAACAGCGTAGACCCAGATGAGACGCCGCATGATGCGGCGTCTCATCTCGGTCTGCGCTTTTTGCTTACAGGAATTTCTGTAAGAAATATTCTAAATATAGAAATAAATATACTACACATCCCTAATTTTGGAAATAAATTGATCCAATTGAGAACGATGGGAGAGTCCACTAGGCATAAATAAGTTAATTCAATATTACAGATTTGACACTTGGGGCGTTGCGAGCTTTGACCCCCTATGAATGATCTAAATAAATTGTGTGCAACACTATTACGTGTTTCGCGGTGTTGATAATCCGTTTTTAAACTGCGCGTTTAAAGATTTATTTTAAATGTACTTCGCCATGTCCCTATGCTCTCCTGGGTTAAAATCTTACGATTTTTTTAGTTTTTAGAAAATAGCAATTTGACAACAAGTCTATATAATTTATTTGATCACGTTTAACCCACAGTGACATGATTTGAACAAACATTATCAAATAATGACACTATCTGATGTTACATACCAACTTTCAAAGCACTGAAATTTGAAAATGAGTATTAATACGATTATAGTGAAAACGTTGTTAACTATGAAAAGTGTCATAAATAATATGATCTATGAGCTTTGCCAGTTTTGACTCCGAGGGCTTCTTTGAAGCGACTTTTCAGAATACCAGTATGAAATTCCGCACACTTAACATTTTACCTCAGTCGCAAGCTGGTTCCTGTGAAACTATCTTAAATTTACTTTCAAGTAACTTTGACGCCATAAGAAGTAGTGTCGGAGACGTGTCACATTGGTAGAGCTCATCTAGATCCGGCCAATGGCGTCAGTCCAGCCGTTGTACGAAGTCACATGGCCGTGTCCATGAATACCTACTTTGCCACTTTGACGTCTTCTTGAACGTTAATGACGTAACTTGGACGGACGGCGACAGTTAAAAGTGCACATCTAGCGAAACACGATTGCCGGGTTTCATGAATGCCGGTCAAATACTTTGCGACCGGCATTAAGAGAACCGCTACCATAAGCTGCAGGTGAACTTTCTTTTGACTAAACTGTATATTTGTTTAAAGTAACCTTTGTACCTTCCGATTTGATCAAAACAAATACATATCAAACTATTATCAAACGTTATTAAAAATGTGATACGATAGTTCATCTTAAAAAAAATGTGCGCTAGTCGGGATATTTTCTCAATTTAACGATATTGGCAGAGTATCACTATGTATTGAACCGCGGATACATGTGTAAGCCTGGATTTGATGCTGTCAATGGTACGACTTACGTGATGTGCTTTTAGTGGGTTGTGTATATCATGTAAACTTATTCGCAAGAAACTCATCTATTGGGCTGTTATGACGACTTTCTAGTGGGAATTTAACTCCGATACTTGATCCTATTTACCCTTTAATACAACTCATAATAGATTTACATCCGTAAACACACAACTTGCTATTGAGTAAGTTTAATTACAACCTTCCGATATTAAAGGGACTGTCAACCACGAATTACGAAAAAAGAAAAGTTCTAAAATACCGTATTTTTACAACTTTAAGTTTATAGTAATTAAATATCACGGCTGGTATATTACATTGTTTTTAAAACGTTCATATTTTCGGTATGTTCGGTAATAAAATTTCGCGATGTGAAATCGAAAATGCATTGCGAAATATGTGTCATTAGGATATACACACTATAAATAACGCACACAGATTGATCATTTTATATATAAAATATATACAATTCATTACACTTGCACAATTTGCATTCCTGTGTTTACCATGTGACGATGATGATCAATGTACTTATGTTATTTATAGTTAACTGGTAGTTACCTGGTACCTGTACCCAGTAAAATTTATTACCGAATATACCGAACATATGAAAACTTAACAACTTTTTTCAAGTAAAGTAATATACCAGTCGGGATATTTTAATCATTGTAAACTAATAATTATAAACAAAAATACGGTATTTTAGAACTTTTCTTTTTTCGTCATTCGTGGTTGACGGTCCCTTTAAAGGCGCATCTGATAGAAACTAAATCCGTGTATTTTAAAGGGGCATTTAATTAAATGGAAACATAATTCGTTCATTTTTCTGAAAATGAGTACAACTATTCATTGGTAAGACATTCATTCAAGCATGTGTATGTCCGAACTCGTTGTGAATGAAACACTAATCACGTTACTATAATCGACGCCTGGAGCTTTACTATACCGACTTTACGACTTACCCCAAATCTATCATCATCTATTGCATGAATTGAATTTCATGATCGAAAACGACTAATGTTTGCTTTTTAACTATGTGTATGAAACGTTTTAAAGATAAAACTTCCGACGCATCAAAAATAGTGACGAAAACTAAACGCAAAACCATATGAGTGTTGCCTGCTAGCTATGTCTGTGTTGCGGTTTACATCGCTTCCTGAAAAAGTATTGTGTTTTTCGTCCGAGAAAGGTCAATACGAATTGGTCAGAAGATAATTCAAATAATTATTTTGCAAATGTTCTCTCTTCTTTTATATTCATACATCACTGTTCTTAACTTTAGAATCATTGTAATCTATGATTATGTCCCTTTAATAACATATTGGACTCATTGAACAAATTAACTCAGCTTCTCATACGAGGAACGTTGAAGTACATTGAACACTTTGCACGGTCTTAAAGCGGTTTAGTACCTTCTCCGTGTATACAACTCAAACGCAATCTCTGTAACGGTGTTTTTCCCTCACTAATATCAACCAGCACTACCAATAGATCACAATCGCTTTAATATAAATATTGCAATCGCGAAAATTCTTATTTCAGCGATTTCACGGTGCATCCTTGACTTTTTCGGATTTTATAGCATGTGGTGTGCACTATTTAACTATTGTTATCTAGAAAAAAAAAACAGGGTCGAACTGTTTTTTTGCTTTTCTTGGGTCAATAATATTTTGTCGATCTAAGATAAAATTAAAAACCGATACGCTATTAAGTGTACATTAGTTACCCTATCTAGATATGTTGTCACCGACTATACAGTATATATAAATGAGTCGTTCTCTGTGAAAAAGGGGTTTAATGCATGTTTGAAAGTGTCGTCCCAGATTAGCCCGTGCGGTTCGCAAAAACTTCATTTATGCTTAGAAGAGACTTTCTTAAAACGAACAATATCATAAAAGCGGAAAGTGTCGTCCCTGATTAGCCTGTGTGGACTGCACTGGCTTATCTTGTATGACACTTTACACACATTCATTAAACCCCTTTTTCACAGAGAACGGCTCAAATATAAATATAATGTAATTATTCAATATAAATACAGGGCGCATATGGACAGGATGTAGGTACATTTAATCTCTCCATAGGTAGACCTGGTATCCTCTCCGTCCGCAAAGCCTTTAACATCTACACAAAATTTTCGAAATAATTATTGCACATTTATCGTAAAAACATTAAATTAAATATGATGCGTGTTTATTCTGGAAACCGTTTAATTAGATATCATACAACATAAGTTTTTAGCACTATCTTTATGACACATATTGAATGTGAATTTATAAACTACAAATTTTTACTTGAACATGGTATGACGAATGTCATTTTGTACTGCCATCGTATTACGTTAGAATATATGAGTCGCGTTCTGAGAAAACTGGATTTAATGCATGTGCGTAAAGTGTCGTCCCAGATTAGCCTGTGCATTCCGCACAGGCTTGAATCAGGAACGACACTTTCCGCCTTAACAGGATGTTCGTGTAGAAGAGACTTCCCTTAAACAAAAATACCATAAAAGCGGACTGCACAGGCTAACATTGAATGACACTTTACGCACATACATTAAGCCCCGTTTTCTTAGAACGCGTCTCATATATGCGCAGTCATGTGAAACACTATAAGGGAATCGAAATACACAATTGGTACATGAACGCCTCCGAAATGTTTCATACAATTACAAAATTCTTAACATTCTAAATACACACACATACCTTCTTTTTTCATTGCTTCTGACATATACGCATCAATAGTTAAACACTAGGACAGTTTAAACATAAACGAATACCGGTAACATGTATTCTCAATTTTGTAACTTTGTTCAACTAAAGACATTATTTACAACATCTGTTACTTGCCCCATACAGAGGCTTAAAGATTGCGATTTAACAGCCATAAACACAGAAAATTCGCATGTAGAGACACATTTCATATTTAAACACAAACGGGTGAAACTGTCTGAAATTGTTTCATTTAATTTGCTTTCTTATAGGATTTCAACACCAAACAATCACGTTGTAAAATGGCTTAATTATGCTAATTTTAAGTGCTAGGTAAATTGTCAAACTACTATCTCCATGACTGTTGATTTTCTTTCTTGTATTGTACCTTCTTTCCTCACTATATACTTATACAACGGAGATTACACATCTCGGAGAGTGTACTAAGATGCTGCAAACAACGTGCGTTGCAATTAACCCATTTATGCCTAGCGTCTAGTAAAAAAGGCCTTGGCAAACAGCGTAGACCCAGATGAGACGCCGCATGATGCGGCGTCTCATCATGGTCTGCGCTGTTTGCTTAAAGGAATTTCTGTAAGAAATATTATAAATATAGAAATAAATATACTAGACATCCCTAATTTTGGAAATAAATTGATCCAATTTAGAAGGATGGGGGAGTCCACTAGGCATAAATGGGTTTAAAAGAGCACGCGTAACGCGCTCATGAAGCAGCTGATAAAAAGCTTGCGGAAATAGACAAGGCGGACAAAGTGGAGAAGAGGTACTCACTTAAAGGGCCCGTGGTTGATTCAATATAAACCTATACCTAAAATAAGCTTCACACTGCTGAATTCTGCTTAAACGCTGACGTGAATTATGAACGTCGACTTTCGTTCATGTGTTTATCGCGCGGTGTACTTTTATGGGAGACACAAAACTTACGATTATATCTGTTGGGTGCGCAACATTTTGTGCTGCTGTTTATGTGTTGATTTTTTTAATGCGAACTCACAAAGATGAGTGCTGTTAAAAAATGTTATGTATGGAAATACTTATAGTTTTTTGATCGTATGACTTTGAACTAAAGAACGATTGCGAAAGCCAACATATTTGACAAACGCTCGATCATCAGATAAACAAAAAGTTGGCTTAAATACCAACTACCAATACTTATTTGCCAGTTAGTCCAAATTAAAAGCAAATGTATGTATGCACTTTTGTGCAGAACGTGAAGAAATATTTGGCCATAAATGTGTTGCATGATGCAGACTCGATAAAAAGTGTGTACACATTAACGTTTCACGTTTAAACCAATGTGCATTTTTGTTTATACACTTGTAATTTCCCAATCATTTCCAAACTGGCTTGCTTATAAAAGACGCATATTGTGTTAGATAGATTTGATATATTTCTGTGACATTTTTACAACAGAAGGATTCCGCTGGCCTACGCTTGTTTACTTGTGTTTGCTATATACGTGGCACACTATTTATTTAACCCATTTATGCCTAGTGGACTCTACCATCCTTCTAAATTGGATCAATTTATTTCCAAAATTAGGAATGTCTAGTATACTTATTTCTATATTTCTTACATACATTCCTTTAAGCAAACAGCGCAGACCCTGATGAGACGCCGCATCATGCGGCGTCTCATCTGGGTCTACGCTGTTTGCCAAGGTTTTTTTCTAGACGCTAGGCATAAATGGGTTAAAATTAATAATCAGCATTTTTATAAATAGTGTTTGGAATTGAAAAATTTCATCGGTTTGTAACCATTTATGAATTTTACAGTTGCCAACATGTGAATAAACGGACATCACTTATTGATTAAAATGATTAACATGTTCCTGAATGTGGAACATTCCCTGCATTAGAGTGTATTCGTTTATAAACAACTCGTTGCTTTTATGTGACGCACACTATTTATAGCATTGCATGTAGAAAAACGTGTGCATGTGAGTTTAAATTATTATGGTTAAAAAGCAAATCACAAGAAAACCTCACAGAGTCATATGTTTACAAAGTATATTAATATTGGGCATATTTTGTTTACTCATTTCAAGAACAGTTTAAGAACACATTGAACAAATACTGTATTGTTCAATGCTTATTGCTTGCGTCAATCGGCAATTGACAAGTAATTCTAAATCCTTTAATCACGGAAGCAATCGTGTAACTAAAACACTCAGACTCACTTACGACATAAATATCTTCGAAGGTGGACGATGATTGATACCGAACCCGGAAAAAACAATCGCAACTTCGCTGAGCTTTTATGCACTGAAATGGTTGATAATAACTTTCAGCCTCAAAACCCCTTTGGTTTAATCTAAATCGGAAGATGGATGTTCAATTGAAGAGATACAGACACGGATCTGGTCGTGTATAAAACATCGAGAGAAAATAAAAACCATCGTATTCCGGATAGCAAAATGAACGTAAGTACACGTGGAAAGAAAATTGCAAATGAGATAGGAAAAATATATGTAAACATTAAATACTTTAATAACTCTGCAGATATATAGATCCAAACCACTCAATTAAAATTACTACTACAATATTGTAGCATGAAAAAGTCTTACGTAAAACATTTACTTTCTATAACGTAGGTGGTGCAAGCTTTTGTTGTCTCTTCGATATGTCTGGCTGGCGCTTGTGCCATGATGTCTTGGGAAATTCCCGATGACGTCATGAGTCATGTGACTGTTGAGATGGATTTGGAATGGATAGAATACAAGAAGGTACACAACAAGACATATGAAACCGCTAAGGAAGAGGTTGTCAGGTAAACATTGTTTCAATAGAACCTATTATTGAAAATTGACAGTTCAAATGTTTTGGGGTTGCCAAACTATTACCTAAAATATTTCATAATAATATGTGTAATTTCTGGGACTGCTAGCATAAGTGTGTATTTTATATTCAAAACAATTTTGCAGGCAGCTTTCAAGTACGCTTTATTGTTTATCTGTAACTTCCATTCCACTCATTATTCCTACCTCAAACAACGAAACAGATCTATGTTATGGATTGATTTTTAACAAATGGTGTAGGCCATTTTTGCATTTGTATGTTTGTGTCTGTAATATTTTTCATTTTATTCTCTTGTTTATACAATTGACAAAATTTTTTGTGTTAAGATATTCATATAATATTTTGGCTTAATCCTTATATTTCAAGAAAATGCTGCAAAGGTTAGCAGTGGCCGTTTTAATGGAACACTTTACAGATCATTCTAAATTTAAATATTATAAAAAATGCATTTTGCAGTTTTGGTCATATTCATGATTGGTTTGAAACACAAAAAAACAGGCACAAACAAAGAGTCAAGCGTTGATATGTGAACGCTTACATTAAGTTCAATTGGCTCAATTGCAATGTTATGAAAGTTATATGATCTGGGAAATCCTGAATACTGTCAGTCTAGTTTCTACGTTTTCTATGTTACTCAATAGGCGTTTGTACTGGGAGGACACTTTGCGGTTCATTCGAGACCACAACCTCCGCTATGACAGGGGAGAAGTGACGTACACAGTCGGAGAGAATCAGTTCGCAGACATGGTAGACTAATATAAACAGTGATAATGGGATATACATTATAAGAGTGTATACTATTCTCGATAATGGTTAATTATATACATTTATCGATTTTCTAACATCAATACATATTGTTTTGAACATTTCAGTATACATTAAATTTTGATAAGCCATTAAGCCGTATCCTTTACTAGCGTTACATGTTTACATGACTAAATTCCTTGCAGTGTAATCTCCCTTGGCGGGTTAACTGTAAATACTAAATTAGCATGCGCATTTCCTTCGTAAATGAAAGATTCTTAGTTGCTTATTATTCGTATTTAATGCACATCTATAAGTGACATTTACTATATAGTTCAGCGTTTTATATATAGTGTACATACACTTAAAATATCTGACAAAAATTGCCGTTACTTACCTGATCATTATAACTCTCGTTTACTCGTTCATATAATGTGAGAGTAAGTTCAATTAGACTCACATCCTTAATATTTGAGCTCGTTTACTCCTGTATTAAAATATGTGTTTACACTGTCTGCGAATTTGTTGTGTACTCACAGCATGTAGTGTTTATATAATATTTGCACTAGATAGAGGTGCTCTAATTAACTTCCATTCGCGAGGTCTGGTATAGCAGCCCCACTATGCAACGGAAGAGCATAACTTTTTTTTAAATGGTGTAGTCAGACCTACATTAATAATATTAAAAAAACAATCCATTTTATTGAGAAATACTGAAGTGAGGTGTGTGTATATGAATGTTTTATTCTTTATACGATCACAATATGAATACCAAACCAGAAGTTACTTGACCACTCAATTTTATTTCGACCGCCCCCGCCAGGCGGAAGACGAGTTCGAGAAGACGATGCTCCGGGGTCTGATCGTACCCGAAGAGGGAGTGGAAGCTTACCCGGAAGCTCTCACAGAGCCCGACCCTAATGCCGATCTGGAAATCGATTGGAGACAGCGAGGGGTGGTGACACCCGTAAAATCACAGGTAAAGTCCGAATGAGCTACTATATAGCGATTATTTTCAAGAACCATATATCTGTCTTGTGTTCAATATATGTATTAGCAAATGTTGAATACGAGCCATTTGTTGTGATGCGCAGTTGTTCATAAAATATGCCGACAACGTGTGTTATTAATGTAAAAGTATTTATAAACAGCTTTCCAGAAACGTGATGCAGCAAAAATGGATTTGCAGGAGCGTGATATTTTGACATTCTAATGTTATAAGTATTCATTATGGATGCTGATTTACCAATGCTGTTTTGTTGCACAGATGCAACGTTTTTTATTTTAAACTTTTTTGCAAAAGCAAGCCCAAACTTGTTTGACCCCGAAGTGTCTCTAAAGTTGAAATAAAGTATATTAATAATCACAATTAATTGTACTTTAACAGATTTACGTTTGCATGAATAGATACAATAAACATGCCAATGCATGTTCCTTCATAAGCAAAAACACGAATTTACTTATATTAAACATATGTCACCGCTTATTTTGGAACACATATTGTAACTTTTGATCTTTGAACTTGTATGTGATCTTTTTTACGCTACTCATTACATACCGATATTGTTTTATCTCGCTGTCATTTCAGAAATATTCCGCTATGTATGACCCTTCATTGTTGTTGTGTTTCAGAAAATAACATTTACGGATTATAACATACACTTGTCTTGGTTGCTAATTCGCAACATCATAACTTGATGTCATCTCAACACAAATACGTTGACTATGGTTATTGTAGAGTACGCGAAGTCCTAATTCATGTCCATGTCAATGACACTTTATTTGTATTTCCGGTCGTCTTCATGAACTTAATTGTATTAATGATCTGCATGTCGTACTTTCAATTCTACGATGGTGTCATTTCAGGGCGTGTGTGGCTCATGCTGGGCATTCTCCGCCCTCGGTTCACTAGAGTCGATGATGATTAAGAACCGTGGTAGGACAACCGATCTGTCCGAGCAGGATCTCGTGGACTGCGCAAACAGAAACTATGGTACGATATAGAAAGGCTATTACATTGTGTAGTAAAAATGGTGGGGCAGCAGGAAAAGGATTGACTTTCTCAATTGAAATAGCTACTTTCAAGTTAAAAAAATTATTTATAGGTTACATTCCAGCAGCTTACATTCTCTAGTTATAGCTTGACGAAAAAATAATCAAATGATTTTAATATTACTTTGGAGCATTAATCTTATTTACTTTACTGTGGCTCAAACAGGACCTCTGCTTGTAGATCATAAACTGAGGTCAACTTTCTTTGTCATATGTTAAATGTTTATATTTTGTTTGTTCTTCAGAAAATATATATGTGCTGCAAGTGTTTCATATTAGATCATATAATCATTTATTGTTGGATTATGTTCAAGTACATATAGATAATTTTGATCAGTAAATATTAAAGATCGCATTTCACGGTCAGTTTCATATAAAGCAACTAAGTGTGAGTTGATTAAAGTATGGATAATGTTGATAAGTCAATTGTAAATATCACATTTCAAAAACATGGTTAATCCCTCAACGTTGAAGATTACAGTTCTAGATTCAGAGTCATGTTAGGCTTGAGTTGGTGAACATATTGTGTAACTATGCGTATTCATGTCACAATGACAGGAAACTGGGGCTGCAGAGGAGGCTGGATGAACAACGCGTTCAACTACATCCGCAATGCCAAGGGGGTTAATACCGAACAGTGTTATCCGTATTCTGGTTCTGTACGTGCGTGTGTTTCTTCACAATTATTGTTCAGTTCAATACGTGATTCCAATGTTGATTTATGTGAATTATTTTAGAAAGCGGTTTAAATTGGTCTATTTAGAAAATCGAAAACCAGAAATGTCTGAAACTTTTTCACCTAGGTTATGTACATGTAATAAAATGATAGAAACCTAAATAAAAACACATGTTTGGTACTTGTAACCGATCAGTATTTACAACAATATGTTTTAACAAGTTTTATTCAAACAGGTATATGTAATTGGTCATACGTTTCTATTTGAAGCATTGTTATTATAAAAGTTTCTGTGTATAGATTGGACAGATCAGCCTAATGTTTGATTATCCCGCCTTTCGTAGACGTGGTGTATGTTCCTTTGCATAACTTTGTCGTTAGAATAATCGGTCTACCCGTAGACCTTTTTGCCACATTACAATACAAATAGAACACGTGTTCATGAATCCATGTTCATTTAAATTGGTAGACTTGGATAACAGGGAAATAAAAAATTCATAATACATTAACCTGTGTTTACGTGAATTATCAAAAAACCGTTTTCGACCTACGAACTGCCTAAGTTACTCGCGTCAAAGGCCAATCAAGCAGAGATCAAGGCCACATTGTCATGTAACATTGGAATGGTTTCCTTTATCTTAAGAGACCCTCAACATATAGTCTTATCAATAATTTGTTATGGTTATTCTTGTGGAAAGAAAATCCTCCTTTAACCAAATTGTAAATTTTTCTGGCACGTGATCAATTTAAAAACAAATGATAAAGATCAATGTCGCAAGTAATTGCAATATTTAACAACAATTGCACATGTAGACGATTTAGGACCAAGTTGCGGATAGGGGAGAATACTCGGTTTACACACACTACTTGTTGTGTGTTTATTAGTGTGAACATGATCGTCTCCTTTTGGGGCAAAATTAGATTTAATTACGAGCATGATCAAGCAAATCTAGCAAAAGCTTCATTATTGGTTGGAAAGGAAATGGTTGCCCTATGCATTTTCAAACACATCCTTGCATTGTGTCGGTGTTTAAAACATACATATGTTATAGCAAAGCGTAAATATACTCAATTTTGGGTTATCTGTAATAGCATGCTGCCAATTACATGACACGTATATTCATGTCTATCTGATTGATCATTACCTTTAACTCAGTTGATACAGTACAAGCAATAGCTTCTGCATTTGCCAGAACAGATGACCCAAGACGATTGATTAAATTATTACAAGCGTTAATACTTAACTCAATTGCCAATAAGTTACAGTCAATCTTAAGCCTAACCCTTAAAAATTGGTTTAAACCTTATTTATGTGTAAGAAAGAAGCCCAATGGTAAATATCTGTTTTCGCCTTGTTAAGGACAACCGTTGCAGACACAGGAAAGATTGCATTGGGGCCTCAATTAGCGGACACCAGAACGTCGGCAAGTCCGAGCATTCCCTGGCCAGCTCCTTATCCAGTGTAGGACCAATCACAGTGGCAGCTGACTGCAGCGACCGAGGCTTCATGTGAGCATCATATCAGCCTCTTATGTGCTCTATACTAGAATTATCACATGTTTGTAAGAAAACGTCATCTCTCTGTATTCGTTTTTGTTTATTGGCTAGGTTTATCAAAAAGCTAACGCCGTATTGAGTTTAATTTCTTGTTATGCATCTTGTTAGTAAACAGAGTTTGTGATTAGTTCCTCCTAAAGGTTGTAATCAAGACGCTTTGACATAATAATTCTTATCTGCCTTATAACGTTACATGTGATATTTAAAATTGATAATTTATATATAAGTCTTGCTGTGAGCACATGCATTATGCCCAGTTTTCTCAGAACAAGACACAATTATAATATACATCAATCTAACATATCCGCCTGCAGGTACTACAGAAACGGGGTTTATTACAACCGCAACTGCAACGGCAACGTTCCTAACCACGCCATGCTTTCTGTTGGTTACGGAAACTCCTCTGGAAAGTACTGGATCATTAAAAACAGGTACGTAAAGAATAGGAATTTTATTGTGGACCTTTGATCGTGCTCGTTTTTCTTAGTTAGCCTTAATTAATACAAATACTGCTGTTATTTTGTAAGATTAAATATGTTGTTGTATATAACGACATATTCATATTAATACAAACCACTGAACGTGTGATATAACATATTTTCGATTATATATGCGTGTATTCTTAATAACCAAATTTGTAGCTGTAACCTGAATAACTATTTATATGCATATATATACATATTCATATGAAAGATGGCATAATTGATTTATATTTAAATGTGACGACAAATAGTGTTCTGCTTTTATTTCAGTTGGGGAACAACGTGGGGTGACAAAGGGTACGTCTTCATGGCCAAGGACAAGGGCGACACCTGTGGGCTGAGCAAATTTGCAAGCTATCCGACACTGTAAATGGTCAAGTCAGCTGCAACATTATAATAACTCTACAATCAGCTATACTCTAATATATAAGTGTTATAGTTTGTGTACGGACTTATATATACTTGTTTATATAGTTTATATTCATCGTGTTATGTATGATATGCAAGCAGGGTTTTCGATACATCAGTTTTTATTACCTGCATAATATTGTAAGGCAAATATTTCACTGGTATAATGCTCGTTACATTTACTTAGTTGACGCAGTTTATAATACCAACATTTGAACTTTTGCTTACATGGAAAATTCGTAATGCGTTGTTTATTTTTCTTAAACGGTGTATTGCTTTTAGGCAAATGTATGATATGGATGATAACATACTAGTTTGTGTACTTTTAACCAACAAACAGTTATCACTTCAAACGCAAGTGTTATTTTATTAACGTAAATGTACGCCAGATCCTTTGCTGTAACGCATCTTTTTTATATTTAATTAAACAATAAAAATATGATAAACATTAACAGATTTCTGACACAGTATTCGAACCAATGAGGTGTAAAATTGTAAAAATGATCCAACGTGAATTTATGCATACATTGACAGTTGAGGATACAATGAATATTAGCTTCGTTTTGAATAACGCAGAACGTTGCGCTATAAATTCACAACCAGCTAAGCTACTCTGTAAATAGACACTTTATGTTGTGTTTCTTGCATAAAAGTATTAAAATGTTTCATGCAAATGTGTCTTTGTCGTTATTGTGCATATCGATTTCTATATTTTATCGTCAAAACAATTCCAGTATATCGTTTTGTTTTTTTACATAACAGAGAAAAAACATTTAATTTTCGAGATTTCGTCAATTCAACGCTGTTTATTAGACACACTTCTGTGAGTTATTTTTATCCGCAAGCAATTAAACACATTTTCGTATGCATGAATACCATGCACCCGAATGGAAAAAAGTTGTCCTTTTGTCGATAGTCAAAGGAAAAACTAACATCAGTTCGCAACGAGAACGACATTTAGAGTTTTGTGATTTGTTTGTTTTTTTAACAGTAATTCGTATTTTTTTTACTATTATTGTGTTATTAGGTTTTAGAAAAATACGTAAATATAAAGAAAAAATACGAATTAATACATTAATTACATTTAATTTAATTGTTTGTCAATAAAGAAGTGCAAAGCATTATGACCACAACTTCAGCGCCTTAGGATTCATCTTATGAATTTTAACATCGTCAATATAGTTAATCAAAACGTGAAGTCAAATGTGTATAAATACATGCTGTTTATGTAACGTATTTTCTCAAAAGAACGTTGTTATTCAATCAGGAGAACACAATTTCTTTGTAGGTATAAGCGTTATTTGAATAATCTGTTTGGGGTATCACACTTTGATATCCCTTATTATGCTTTATACGTCAAATTAACAAAATTCAAAATGTACACCGGGGACATGATAAGACCACACTGAATAAAGGACCGCTATATGCTGCTTCATGCCAAATAGAACACCTCTTTGTGTTACAGAGAAGAATTTTATATGTAACCGCTTTTGACCACAAATACATGATTAGTTCAATACTCTAGTCTGGTGGCACATGCCATGCCAAATATCAAATGTTCGCGACTTATGGTTTCAAAGATGAAGACTGTTTAAGAAAGCAGGCTTCATACGTCTATTGTCTATCTGTCCATTTGTAAAAGACCTTTTATATTATAAATATTGCACGAACATTTGACATTGGCCTTTAATCGGAAGAGGATTTCTTTCCAACAAGAATACTGAGCATACACTTTGATATAATATTAGGTTGATGAGTTCTTAAGATAGTGTAAGGAAGCTGTTACAGAACATTGACTTCTGAGTAAATTATAAGTGTGAATTGTGTACAAAAATGGAGAGAACTTTTTCGACATACTATTTTCTAAATTCATTTTAAATGCGAAAGTTAAAAAAAAAACACGTTTACCAAACGTGGACATTTGTGAATACTCAATTTTAATTTTAATTATTTTTTATTTTTTATTTTCAATTTTAATTTAATTTGTATTGCAAGTAACGTTTCGTTTCACTAGGCTATATAATAAGAAATTAATGTATTTGCTTACCATATTCGTTATCGCGAAACATCGCACACATCCCGATTTCGTTTGCTGACTACTTATGTTTGAGGTCAATCAATCAGGTATCAAGGCCACAGTGTTCTGTAACAGCTTCCTTTACAATATCTTAAGAACGCATCAACCTAATATTATATCAAAGTGTATGCTTAGTATTCTTGTTGGAAAGAAATCCTCTATCGATTAAAGGTCAATGTCAAATGTTCGTGCAATATTTCTTATAAAAAAGCTCTTTTACAAATGGACAGATAGACAATTTAGCTGTAAGTTTTGGAAGGACGGGGGCATGCATAGTTTACACACTTCTCTTGATTTATGTTTAGAAGTGTGCATGCTTCTGATTTATTACCCTGTATTGTAAGGTCATCATTCACATTGAAAACAAAGATGAATCATCGAGATTCTCTGAGTAAATTGTAATACACTGTTATAATGTATGGCATAATTCTAATATAAGAATCTGTCTGATTGACAAGATTACCATTAAATCTGGGAACGGACTATTGTAAACAATTGAAGGTTATAGGTTCTGCACCTAGTTCTGGTTCTGCGACCATAAATAAGGTTGCAATCCTTACAAAAACTGTCATTGTTTGCGTAATAATCGTATGGAAAAAAATTGTGTAAACAAACGATAATTTAGAAAGCAATATTTGTTGATCTTACTTTTTTTCAATAATAGATTTAAGTTGAATTATAGAATATTTAATTCTTTGCTGTTATTGTATGATAATGTTTGCACCACTAGGAAATATTTCTAAACAATTGTTCTCACAATGTGATTTTCTATACGAGATTCTCGTTTCTGATATAATTATAAAAGTATAAACGCGCATCGTTCAAAACTGACCCACGAAATATTTGTGACCCCCACATATATGCAATATGTAGTGACTGTTTTAATGAAGAAGAGCTTTATGGGTTGTCATCAAAGCTTTTATAACGTAACGTTATATAATATTGCATCAGGACAATTGATCATATTATAACCAACCTTAATAATTGCTTCAGTGGCCAATTATTAGCATTCAACATAAAAATTATGCAATACGGTTTATAACGCCCTTGTTAATTTCATATGTTTTTTTTTTATATTAAGTATGGCAGGTGTAGTTACCGAAGTGATTGCATTGGAGCCTCAATTAGCGGATACCAGAACGTGGGCAAGTCCGAGCATTTCCTTATCCAGTGTAGGACCAATCACAGTGGCAGCTGACTGCAGCGATCGAGGCTTCATGTGAGCATAATATCAGCACCTTAAGCGTGTTATACTATTATAAGAAACCGTATATAAAATGTTTGTCATTTGAGCACCATATAAGCATCAGAACTGTTTACTAATGTAATGAGAACATGTCTTTAAATGTTCGCCGTGTGAGCACTATATCGGCATTAGGGCTGTTCTCTAATGTAGTGAGAAAACGTTTATAAAATGTTCGCCGTGTGAGCACTATATCGGCATTAGGGCTGTTCTCTAATGTAATGCGAACACGTCTTTAAAATGTTCGCCGTGTGAGCACTATATCGGCGTTAGGGCTGTTCTCAAATGTAATGAGAAAACGTTTATAATATGATTGCCATGTGAACACCATATCAGCATAAGAACTGTTCTATAATATAATGCGACAACGTCTTAATTATTTCGCCATGTGAGAATCATGTCAGCATTAGAACTGTTCTATAATGTATTGAGAAAACGTCTATTAACCGTTCACATGTTCACACTATGATTTGTTAAATTAGCTAAGCCTGTCAAAACGTTTTGGCCATACTATCGCGTTCAAACAAATCGTATACTGTCGTTGAACGGGGCTGTGTTGTGTTGTGCTTCTTAAGATTGTTATCATGATGATGTGGCCTCAGATGACTTTGAAATCTAATATTTAAGATGATTGATATAAAAATCATCAATACATCGGTCTTCAGGTACTTCCGAAACGGGACTTATTACAACCCGAACTGCAAAGGGAACCGTCCGAAACACGCCATGGTCTCTGTTCGGTTGGTTAACAGCTTAGCTGGAAATCTCTGGATCATTAAAAACAGGTATGTATAATTTATTAGGAATTCTATGTTTTCCCCATCTTCTCGCTAGCTCAACGACCACTTAATTTGCCTTATTTTCAACCATTTGTCAGTCATAGTAACTGTATTAATGTCGTGACCATTTTATTAAAATAAATCTAAAAATAAAAACCTTTTCCTGCATAAGTCAATTTTCAGACATGTCTAGAGCTTGGCAAATGATAAATAATTGTTTTTGCATTGACCCCAAAAATTAAATATGACAATGTTCATCGACCTCGAAAAACGCGTTTCCAAAGTATATTTAATTGTATTTTACATATTTGTTAACTGCGAGATATTTATATTTCGAAAAATTATTAATAGGTGTGAGACGTTTAGATAGAGCTGATTAATGTGTAGTTTTGGGATGTAAGCTGAATACGTATTTATATATGAACAATAAATGGAATAATGAATTGATATTTGCTATGTGACGACAAAAGTATTCTGCATTCATTTTAGTTGGGGAACCATGTTGGGTGACCAGGGATACATCTACATGGCCAAAGACGAGGCCGACACATGTGGGCTGAGCAAGTTTGCAAACTATCCGACACTATAAATGGTCGAGTTAGCTACAACACGCTGTAAACTTAACAGGCATATCTAGCCCGTTTTCTTCTCAACTGTCATTTCTTGATGATATACTTATTTATCTGGTGCAACATTCATCATGTCATTGATGATATGTAAACAGGGTGTCCGATAATCACTATATATTTCCTGCATATTACTGCAAGACGGGCAACAAGTTGTATCAAGCTCTCCCCACTAACGAAATTGTCGCAGGTTCAAGTACCAACATTAGAACATTTTTAATGGATCATCTGTAATACAATTGTTTTAGATCTCTATAACAAATGATTGCTTTTCTGTATAAACGCTATATCTTTTGTTCTTCTTTATTTAAGATTTACCAACATACAAGATAACTGCAAGCGTGATAGCCAATTTAATTACTGTCGGCGTATCCGTTGATGTAAAGCTACTATTTGTTATATAACAAGCATGACGAGATATATTAATTCGTGTATAATATTTAATAAATTTAAAATGTTTAAAACGTATTTCTGTTTCTCGAAGAAAAACATTGGAAAGCAAACTGCTTTCTATTCAATGCACTTCGTCACTGAAACGGACGAATCATGTGACGATGAATAAACTTGCCATAAATGCATATCAATCACCTTGACAACGGGGGTTTGCTTCGACGAGTAAAATTGAAAAGAATTACCAATAACTTCCGTGGAATAAAGCGATCTTTGACAGTTAAGACAACAATGACTACCGGTTACGTGAATAAAAATGTTAACTATGCTAAAAATGCACACCCAGCAATATTACTCTATAAATATACACTTTATTTTGTTTTGCTTCCATAACTAACGACGACTTTTAAGAAACGTACTCTATAGTATATACATATACACAAGGTAGACAACGCCGTAGAGTAAACAATAGCAAAACATTCGCTCACAAAAGCAAAAATATACAAAATAAACTGTATAATAACAGCCAAGACATTTTGCTTTCAGTAAACCATTCACGTGGCGATGCATTTTTATTCAATTGAAAAAATAAAATCATTAAAGTGTGTTTTTAGTTATTGTGGACAACTCATTACTATTTTCGACAGTCGTATATCTTATAGATATGTTTATAGAATATAGAGGACTTTTTATAAAATGGCAATTGCACGTTGCGGTATAATAATCTTTCGTATAAAAATGTTATATGCAAATGAGTTTTGTTCGTAATTGTGGACAGTTCCTTACGTAATTTGAACGTCAATACAAGTAAATTATGCTATTGTGCTTTCCTGTGTACATATCAGAGAGACAGATAAGTTATTCCTATGAATCAGGTGAAGCGATGCTTAAAAGACATTTAACTGTGTGTAGTTTTTTCTGCAAATCATAAACAAAGTTGGGTTTTTCCCGAAAAATAACCATAATGACCATGCATCTAAATGGATAAGCATTTATTTTAGAAAGCAGCTCACTACCCCATTTGTTAACCTAGATTCGTTTCATTAATCTGCTTAGAGTTATTTGAAAAATTACTACAAAAGTCAACTTTGTCAATAACATGTTGATTACAATTCTTAAATGTGTTGCATAACGTTAACACAATTTGATATTCTACTGTTGAACCATACAATATATCAAAGGAACAATACAAAAAGATAAATGGAATTTATTGGCCAAATGGCGGAATATAATTTACACCAGAATAGCACTAGAGTAAATAACACTTCAGCTTTAGACTAGCACTACAACTAAGGCATGTCGCGAAGGCGACCGGAAGTACTGCCCTAAAGGTAACCCCAAACCCAGTTGCACTAATAATTTAGCTTCTCGTTTATGCAATCACTGCCACCAGATAATGCACCGTATTCTATGCTATTTTGCAAGAGCTCCGCAACGTGCTCACATTTATTTATGCAATTTCTATATCAATGAACACCTGACTGGTTCGGAAATATATATCATTATACAAGCGCAATTGATAAGGCCAACGCAACCGGCCAACTAAATTCTAGGTACGCAGTACCTGCGATTGTCAAGTGCAATATATAATACAATATTCGCAATGCCACAATTTCCAAAGCCAAAAAGAGCTATTCCAAGTACGCCCGGGAGGTTAAGATCCGGCATCCCTTGCAACTCCGCACGCTGACCGGCCCAATAGGGGATTGAATCTCCCATAATCCAAACTTCTGAAATAATATTTATACAGGAGCAGTTACCTAATATATGACATATACGCATTCGAGTTCCACCTGCCCATCCGCATAATTTGATCGTTTGACACCCCTGTACTTGCTTAATGTGTCGCTCTGCCTTTTCTAAAACTGTGTGATTAAAAGGCATTGCAATCAAAGCCAGACTGAATTAAACATTTTTAAGCACTACTGAAAATTGATAACGCGTGACTGGTCTATAGTTATTGTGCACAAAAAGCCGACCCGATGTTACGGTCCTAATGCCAAAGTATAGTTTGAGGTTGCAAACTGGGCATATTAATTTATTTGTTTCACAAGGAAGTCTCAAATTAATAGGATTTCCAAACTGATTAGTTTTTGACTGTCTTAAACATATCAAAACCTGCTGATGACCGGCGGCCAGCCGCACGTCTTCAAACAAAAGTGACATATTGCCATTATGTGTAAAAACTAATTCGCTGATTCTAAATATACAAAAAAATGCCAATGTAAAGATGAACAATAAAGATTCGTAATGATCATTAGCGACCATTGGAAGAATTGAACATACTTTTTCCAACATAGAGATCGTGATAGGGGCTCTTTTATCCACGACAGGCCTTTGCCTGCGACAACCCTGGAGTATTTTGCTTACAACAAATATGTCCGAAATGCAGTACCAACCATTAATTCTATGATAAAATGACAACCCAGATATGTATGTTGTTATAGAAGACGGTGAATAATGCTTCTCGAAACAATGCGTAACAAACATAATTACATGGCTACATGGAGCTGGCCATACTACAGCTAATCTATACAACTCCCTGAATTTATTAAATGAACATATCGCCGTTTTATATGCTAATTGCTTGTTTTTAGAAATGCCTGCGAGTACCAATTCGTTAGTTCTATATTGAATATATACCAGAGATAGGCCGGCATTGGAGTTGCTGCCGTGTCCGCCAACGGGACCAGTCTCCGAAAGCGCTCTTGCATTTCCGGTGCTCTCGTCTGCGCGTAGACGCTTTGCAAGTGGCGCTGCTGCGGGTGCCGCCTCTGGTTCTGACCCAGGAACTGCCGGATCTCGTACCGGCGCCGTTTCCGCCGCAGCCCTTCTACGCACGCCGTCTGGCCATTGGTTCCACCGCCGTTGCCGGATTGACCGCCGCTCGCTTCCCTCGTTCTCCTGTTCGTTCCCGTCCCGCTATGGCCTTTCCTGTCCGTCTCCGCACGCCTTTGGTTCTACCCGACATTGTAGATATATGAATATGTATACACAAGTTGTTTCAGCGACAGCTATTTCGAAAAGAATGAGAAGGCATGGTGCTCTGGTTTATATACCTATGAGTGACGTCAGAAAGTCACTGAGTGACGTCAGAGGGTCACTATTAAATCGATTTCGTCATGGATTATTATCATCTGCTAGTATCGTATAATCGCACTAGATTTAAACATTTCTTTACCGAAGACATGTATTCGCTACTTCAAATAAATGAAATTATTTTTTTATATAAATAAATTTTTATTATTAACGTTATTTCACAATGGGATCTACATTAACAAGCAAATGATGAGGTTTTCATATGAATAAGTATGTTTACAACATAGATAGTGTTTTATACCTTTATTAAGATAAGTAAATGTTTTGTTGAATTACGATTTTATTAATGACTCAAAAAATTACTTTTGTCAATAACAAGCGTGAATGAAAAAGTCATCGAATAAAATAGCGCTTACAAATCAAAATGAAGGCTTCAAATAAACATATATAATACAAATCTCGGCTTTGTAAGATAGTATTCAATATGTATAATAAAAATTTATACTTACATGTGTTTACATACATCATTTTTATGTGAATGATAACGCAATATACTTTGGATATTTTCAAACAAGAGAACTAATTTTCTTTGAAAAAGATTTGGGTCGCCAACTTGTTTACTAAGGCATGGCTTGTTCCGGACCCAGTAGCTTAATTTGATTTCTCGTTAAAGAGGGCTACAATATGATGACACAGACAAAATATTTTATATATTTTCATGGTTGGTTCGGAGAATTTTTTTCTATGTTATTATGCTTCAAAAGTAAAATTACAACACTCCATCTCTACACCCAAAGGACAAGATTGGAACCCACTTGGTAGATGACCGCTATAAGATGTAATTTGCCATATATAACACCTCTTTACCTTGTTCTTATTTAGAAAATATGTTTAATATGTTTGACTCAATTTATCACAGGGGAAGGATTAGTTTAATACTATTTGAATACACATACAGAATATCAAAGCTCCTCGATTAGTGGTTTCAAAAAATATGGGTTAACGCAAGTAAACTACGTAAGTCCATATAACTCAATTGACACTTGAGGCGTGACAAGCTTTGACCCAGATGCTTGATCTAAATACATGTTTTACAACACTATTAAGTGTATCACGTTATTGTTGCCCGTTTCAAAATTAACCGCGCGTTAAATGTTCATGTTAAATGTACTTTGTCATTTCCCTATTCCCTCATGGGCTAAAAACTTATGATTCTGTTAACTCAATGGTGTCAATATCGAAATCCGGTTCCGGCTCCCTCGTGTCAGATATTCGCACATAAAGAACTTTTCTCAAGATGATTTGAATAAGTATGGTACGTTCTGAACAAAAGCCATGCCCGATAATCGGTATTTCAACAACTGAGTAATAATGTTTTATTTAATGTTTAGTAACGATGTTAACAACAAAGATATTTGTTTGGCCTTCATCAGATTATTAAAGCCTGAAATTTAGTGATGCAAAATAAATCAGTCTTATTAGGGTATAATTATGTTTTTGTTTAATACTAAATAGCGATATTTACTATTGAGATTTGTTTGACCTTCATCGGATTATTAAAGCCTTTAATTAAGACGTACTGTTTTGGTGAAGCTCTGTTTTCATTCCTCACAAACAGTCATATGTTTGATTCAACCCTTGAATACAGAATCGACCGTTTTGCAGAAGCTGGATTTCCCTGACCCGACTGGGCCAATCAGGACTATGCGATTATCTTATATCAAACAATGCATAGGTTTGATCGACTGAACCTCTGGCATGAGCTCCCTACCCAACTAGATCGTATGTAGTTGGTATTATAGAGTGTTGTTGTATGTGATGCTTAAAGCTGCGGAAAGTAATTCATTAATTTAAGGTATTTAAATATTAACCATTATTTATGGAAACAATTACGCTTTTCAACCAGTGACAATTGTAAGCTAATCGAATAGCGTCACTTATGTTTGAATATAAGGCATTATCTTCGTTATCCTTCGTTATCGTTATCGTTATCCTTAGACGGTAACTTATAAGTTTTGACTTGTAACTTATAATTTCTAAGTGTTTTACATCACAACAGCGAGCTTACCATCGTGTTGCTAAATCAAGTGAGACTGCTGGAATGTAAACCGACCTCATCATTTATGGTGTATTGGAGATTTACAATTTGCAATTAAAGGCCCTATAAAGGTGACGATCCGTTATTATTTACTGATTTTTAAATATTGGTTTCATATTTTATTTATAAAGGTTATCAAAAAACAATATATATATGCTATTGGAGATTACCGTAAAAAATGAGCAATACAACTTGTTTTGAGCTAAAATACAGTGTCCTCCAAGTGAATTGTGTTTACAAACAATCAGTTTATTCAAATCGCTCTTTACTCGGGAAAGTGAAAGTGAAATCGACTCAGGTCATCAAAAATATATCTTTGATTTTCAACGTTTTCCGGTATCACACAAAGTAGGTCTCTTCTAAATGGTTAAAACGTTTGTAGTGATCTAATAAGTTACTTTCTGCTGGTAAAAAGTTGTTTAAAATAGAATTAAAATTGAATTTTCTTTCGGCTATTTTTAGCATACGCCACCGCTTGAGGCTACACATCACGTTAGTTGCAAAGTTGTAAACATTTTTTCCAATTATGAAACGGGTATATCTTCCACAATTCTTGACAACCTTGCACCTACATTGTAAGCTTTGTTATGAGCATTTTTTATGCAAGAGTAACTGAAATCCGGTAAACATTAGACCAGTTTATATGCATAATAATTGGATTCGTCACCTTTATAGGGCCTTAAAGGAGATTAACACAAAACATGATTCTCTCGTCTTATCATAACTTCTGTATCGCATACTCGGACGATCGAGAAGATTAAATAAGGTATTCACCAGCTAAATAGTATTTTTTGTATTCAACTTATGTATTTTATAAAAATGGCATAGACATTATTTCTTAAATATAGGCGACATCGTTCGTAAAATACATGTATGAAAACATCCATAACAAATGAACCCATTACTCAAAGACGCTCTGCACTGGTTTTTGTTGAATTTTGAATTAATATAAAGGAGAAAACGAACTAAACACATTGATTATCGATAATTTTAACTTTTTTTTTGAAACAGTGACATATCAAATTAAATGCACTGATATTTCTCTATAAACCATCGGAAAGTGTAAAATGAATAAGCATATCATTTGTTTAGCTATTTCACGAGTATTTATTCTGTAGTTTACACTATTTAAACGATATTGGCAGAGTATCAATAGTTATGGTCTAGCGCGTCTGGTGTTATGTGAGATACGACGCTGCAAATGGTACGGCTTACAATATATGATGGTAGTACTTTGTACATACATGTATCATATGACTGAAAGCTAGACCGCAAGTTAACATAGCCAAGTCGGTTATCACAACAGCTTCCTTATTGTGATTTTGAATCTGTTACCGGATCCTATTGACACATCACTTCAGCTCATTACTGTTTACATCCGTAAATATGCAACTAGCCAGTTAGTGTTGGTTTACTGTCAAGCTTCTGATGATAAATACCAATTTGACCGAAATGAAATCAACGAATTTGATTAGTTTTCTTCCATTTTAATCATTTTAAATAATTTGTCAGAAATGCATTAAATCACGTGTATGTCCGAACTCGCTTAGTGCGAATGGAATAAATTATTTGTATACTTTAGAATAATCGATGATTTGTACGAAAATATTATTATATTCCGAGTATACGATTTATACGAGAAATGTTAACAACATGTTCTTGATCTATACGCTTTAGTATCACACATTTGACATCGCATGACTGATTTCAATGCGTTTATGAATTAACTTCATTGTCTTCTCTATTTACTATGTGAGTGAAAGGGGTCTTAAATAAACCTTCCGACGCATCGACAAAAGAGACGGATACTAGAATTGCAAAGCATGTGTTGTCTGAGCTAGCTGAGTTTGTGTTGCGGTTTACATTTGATTCGGCGAAAGTATTATGTTGAAATTCTAATCTGGCCGAGGAAAGTAAGAACAAATAATCAAAAAAAATATTTGCTTTGCTCCCTACTTGTGTATTCACGTATCAGAGTTTGTGTTGCGTTTTAGATTTTATTCGGCGAAAGTATTAGGTTGAAATTCTAATCTGGCCGAGGAAAAATAGAACAAATAATCCCAACAAATATTTGCTTTGCTCCCTACTTGTGTATTAACGTATCAGTATTTCTGAGAGAGAGAGAGAGAGAGAGAGAGAGAGAGACAGACAGACAGACAGACAGACAGACAGACAGACAGACAGACAGACAGACAGACAGACAGACAGACAGACAGACAGACAGACAGACAGACAGACAGACAGACAGACAGACAGACAGACAGACAGACAGACAGACAGACAGACAGACAGACAGACAGACAGACAGACGACAGACAGACAGACAGACAGACAGACAGACAGACAGACAGACAGACAGACAGACAGACAGACAGACAGACAGACGACAGACAGACAGACAGACAGACAGACAGACAGACAGACAGACAGACAGAGAGACAGAGAGAGAGAGAGAGAGAGAGAGGAGAGAGAGAGAGGAGAGAGAGAGAGAGAAAGAGAGAGAGAGAGAGAGATAGAAAGAGAGAGAGAGAGAGAGAGGAGAGAGAGAGAGATATAGAGAGAGATAACAGAGAGACAGAGAGACAGAGAGACATAGACAGAGACAGAGAGACGGAGAGAGAGACGAGATAGAGACAGAGAGAAGACAGAGAGACACAGAGACATACAGACAGAGAGAGTATAGGGACAAGAGAGAGAGAGATAGATAGAGATAATAGATAGAGAGAGATATAGATAGAGAGAGAAATATGATATATATGAAGATAGAGATAGATATTTATATAAGAGAGAGAGAGAGAGAGAGATAGATAGAGATGAGAGTAGATATAGTAGAGAAGATAGAGATAGAGATAGAGAGATAGATAAGAATATATAGTATTAGATATATATTAGATATATAGAGAGATATAGACAGAGATTATACATATATATTAAATCTTATTAGATAGTATATATATATCTATATAACTCTCTAGAACAAGATATACTCTAGAACCATATAAGATCTTATATATTGTTATCTATCTATATCTCTCCTCCTTATCTGAATACTCGTACTCTAGGTGATCTCTTCATATCTCTCTGTATGAGCTCTCTCTACTCTATCGCTCTCTTCTCTCTCCGCTCCTCGCTCTCCACCGCTGCCCCTCAGCTCTCTCATCCCTAAAGACCGAGACAGAGACAGAGACAGAGACAGAGCCACAGAGAGAGAGAGAGAGATTTTCCTGGTTGGTACTCGGAAAGGTTCGTCATTTGTTTTATTTTTATTGACTTCAATCATAAATAAATGTGTCCTCCCGTTAACATATTGACATCTTCAATTGTCATAAATGTTTTCAAACTGACATAATGTTGTCGATTCCAAATCGTTTTCAGTACATATCCTGCTTGTCAATTTTAAATAAATATTGTACAAATTTATAAGCAAACCCAAGAAAACAATAATAAGCCAGCATAATACCACTGCTATTAATAGTGAACATGTCACAAAAATTAATAAAATCTTGAATATGTGTTTTGTCTTTTATAAAGGAGCACAAACATGCCAGCGAAATTCTTCTGTTATTATCTGTATGTGAACATGTCGCATAAATTTATTCAATCTAACACTAATTGTCCTTTTAAAACAAGCAAGAAAGTAAGTTTAGAAATTCAACCCAACAAAGCGAAATGTTTTGGAAATAATTAAGGCGATTAAAGAAACATGTAATCAAAATAAAGGTCATCGTTAAAACGTAAGATGGTACACATTTGTTATATACCACTATTGTTTTTGCATGATTAGTTCAAGCAAGCACTATTATTTCTTCAATAAATACACATAATACGCACATATACATTCGCATTAAAACAGCTTATTCGTGTTAGAAATGTCGGGAAAGGGCTGGGAATCGGTGTTTTTATACATTATTTTGTTCCGATGATCGATGTTAATTCGCAAACATTTGGCTATCTCAACCGTTCTTCAGTTCGTGCACAAACTGTTGGTTTTTACCGCAAGGACTAATATTTTACTGACATTATATTATGAAAAAGAGCCCAATCAGGGCGGTTTTAACCAGTGTTCAAATTTATGAGTACTATTATTGTATCAAATAAACACAACGCAATCAAATGTTGATCGCTCTTATACCATCGTCCTAAGTTCTTTGTTCTCCAGTCAAGATACTCTGTGTGGCATGCATTGTGCGCAATGCAACGGACCCGGATTCGGCAATGATTTACATCAGCGTTAAATCAGAATGACATCAGTTTGAAGCTTAATTTAGGGACATGTTCAGATTGTATCAAGCACAGACCCTCTGCATTGAGTATCTCTTCACCGATTTATCCGCTCAATTTCCTTGTCAATTTCCTCAAGCTAAGTATCAGCGGCTCCACATCCGCGTTAATTTGCGCACGGTGTTAAAGCTGTTCAGTATCCTCGTAATTATTTAAAACCTCCTTTATATCAGGATATATTGATGCATGGAGGAGAAACACAATATGGAAAATAAACAGTTATGATGATAGTAGTTTTTAAATGTATCTTGCATGTTACATTTGCATAATTTAGCCATGTTCTTGCTTTGAAATGAAATGCAATTAAAGTTGCAAATGAAAGGGAACAAGTTCAAACAGTCTTCAAACATTTATGTTTTCTGTTAAAATGTGAAATGTGTGTCTACATGCGTATAAACATCTTTAAATATTCGTTCAGTACAATCTTAAACTAATCCACTGTATGTTAAAATCACATATGTTGTAAATGCTGTCTTTAGTTTCATGCAATTGAAAATTACACCAGTACCTGTATCAGGCCCGTAATTTAAATATTGGTACATGCCTTCTCTTTGTTAAGTATTATAACACAAATTCATAGAACTTCTGGTTGTACTATGAATATTCGTTTAACTCAGTATGTTTAATCTAAAATTAAGTTTAACGAGTAATGCATATAAACCAATACCAATTACATAGTTAGTATCTTTAGAACCGTTTTCTAATGTGATACTGTATCAGACAATTTGGAAGCGGGCATGTATAAATGGTTTATAACTCTCCATTAATCGTGATTTACGTCTATGCTTATATATTCTAACGTAATACGATAATAAAAGGAAGTTAACATTGCATTCGTCAAATAAAGAGGCACACATACACCAGTTGCAAGTAAAGATCTGAAGTATAGAGATAAACCTTGAATGTTTTTAAGTCATACAAATTGCGCGTAACACTTCGATGCTTTTTGGTTAAAGTATATCAAATCGTCAATATCCTGTACAATATTATTGAAACCGTTCCCAGATTAAAACATTCATTCCATGTAATAAAATACTTTAAAGAAAAATTAGAAATAACAGAGAGGATAACTGTTCTAATTAAGTATAATATAATTGTACCTACATATTATTGGGCGCTCCCTATTGTAATGTTATACATAATTCGTATTTGTTATAATCGAAAACAACACATTTAGATAGGTAAAAAATTGTATTCTCCAGTTTGTACCTGTTAATAATAGCATTTGTGAACGACAAATTATTGACTTAAAAAATGTATGTAAAATGTTCACCACTGTTTTCATTTTTTACCAGACAACCGATAGTTGAATCAGACAAATCTTATGCTATACAAGCAGAACACTGTTCAGGTAGCTCCATAAATTTATATATATATATATTAATTATAATGTAGAGTCATGAATTGGGCTTCTGTCAAAATCGTCGCCGTCAAGACAGGTAGCGCAGTCTTAAAAGATGAAATGAATTGTGCATGGTAAAATGTGTTTATCTTTCAAATTAATATTAATCGTGTACTTATTTTTTTATTAAAACGATAAGAAAACGTATGTTTGCTCAATATTGAAGTAAGATTAAAATGTGTTGGCAATGTTTCACTCGTAAGTGTAATGCTGAAGAGAAACTGAGTATAAGTTCGATAAGTCGATAAATGTATACATGTACATGTAGTCCTTTATTTATGACCAGGAACCAATGGCCAAATGGCGAGAAGTAGCAGCACAAGTAAATATGGTCCTTTATTTATGACTAGGAACCAAAGGCCAAATGGCGCGAAGTAGCAGCACAATAGGGCGTAACTCTACCACTGACAGCCTCTAGAGATATTCATGACACGTTTCTTTTATTGTTTCGTTCTGATAGAGCTGTTTATCTCAACGTATCGTAGTGAATATGATGTTCTCCCAGCGACCGGGGGTTTACGAGGTCGGTCCCACTGTGCAAGCGTTCTTTACATCCCACTAACATACGACCACTACTGGTTCTACCCAGGGAATTGGTTCCAGAGCGTTTCAATATGCCCGAGGCTTTCGATTCCATCAACATAAAATAGATAGGTGTAAACCCCATAATAACTCTATATGAGAAGTCAAATTCCTGTCAAGTACATGGACAAGTCGATTATCAGTAATAAAAATGTTGGAACTGAAGAGGTTGGTAATAATGTATTTCCTGCTAATGCTGAGAAGTACGGTAAACCGTTTTCTTTAAGATATCTTGCTGAGATTAACATGACATATGAACATTGGTAAACCGTATTTTAAAGTCATTTTCCCTGAGCAATTTGTTCAGCCCCCCTTTCCGTTATGTATTCATTGTATTTAATAATTTTAACATTTGTTAAGCTAAATATAACTAAATGTAGTGCAAAGCATGTTAAAATTAAACTCATTTTAGTCATTTTTAAAGAAACTTTTATACAATATGAACAAACGCCGTTTTGTGCAATACTTAATTGTTCGCATAAATTTGCAATTGATAATGTCATTCAACATCCAACAGTCACGGAAGCAAAATTCTAATCAACACGAACAATTTCATTACCGACAGTGGTTTCTTCAAATGAGCATGATAAGCGCTATTGTCTTATTCGCTACTTCAATGAGCTCTTTGTTCACTGTAATGAGTTATAACAACTTGTATACGCACAATCTCTTTGATTTACTTTTAATCTGAAGATGGGTATTTCATTAAAGAGATACAGACCCGGATCTGAAGTGTATATAACTCTGAGACAAATTAATTAGAACATTATTACGGGCACATATTCTGCAAAATGAACGTGAGTACAATCTAGAAAGTTAGTTGGAAATGAGATAGTGGAATATATTACAATTAAACATTATTTTTTTAATAATAATGCAGTTATACTAAAATAACTCAAAATTACTACTGCAATATTAAAGCCTGATACAATCGAATATTACACATATCATTTCTCTAACGTAGGTGATGCAAGCTTTTATTGTATCCTCGATATGTCTGGCTGGCGCTTGTGCAATGATGTCTTGGGAAATTCCCGATGACATCATGAGTCATGTGACTGCCGAGCTGGATTTAGATTGGATAGAATACAAGAAGGTGCACAACAAGACATTCGCTGCCGTTAAGGATGAAATGGTCAGGTAAACATCGTTTTTATAGAACCTTTTATTTTAATTGATTATCAAACGTTTTTGGTTACCCAACTATGTTCTAAAATAGTAACATTATTTGTTCTGAGACTTCTTAAATAATTGTGAGTTTTGTTACATCCTAAACAGTATTACAGACAGCTTTTGATCACGCATTCGTGTTTATCTCTAACTTTTTATTCTACGTATTAATTGAAACCCAAACGATACATCTGAACTATGTTATGTATTTATTTTTATAATGATATAGGCTACGATACTTTTGTCAGAAATATGCTCATTTTTTACCCTCGGATACTATATTGTAGTTATTTCGTGTGTGCTAAGTCGCCGGATGTATGTTTTAAAATTATCCGTATTACAATAAAACCATTGCATAGTTAAGCGTCGGTCGTTGTAACGGATATTAAATAGATAACCCAAACTAAAAAATATTCAGGAATGATAATAAATGCATTGTTTAGTTTGGTCAAAATACTAATAGGGTTTGAAAAAAAAGAAAAAGATTAACATACAAGCGAAAATATGCGAACTTAAGCCTTTGATCAGTTATGGGAACTGTTTTAATTGTTTCCATTTGTAAAAAGAAACACGCTTACGCTTTATCTGGCAAGCTTTACAGATTAAACGTTATGTTAATTATGACTTTGGTAATCTCACGTTGTTTTCTGATATGCAACTGAATAGACGGCTTTACTGGGAGGACACTTTGCGGTTCATTCGAGAACACAACCTGCGCTATGACAGAGGAGAGGTGACGTACACAGTAGGAGAAAATCAGTTCGCAGACATGGTAGGATAATATAACTTTTTAAGATGGATATTTATTATACTAGCGAGTACTACTCTGGATGTGTATTTTGCTGTATGCCTTTATCGATTGTCTACCAAAATTTGTCTTATTGCATTATTTCTAATTCAATTCAAATTAACGAGTGAAATTTTCTTCATAACATTTGATTTATGGTGAACGCAAGCACTTACTATCTCAAACGAATTGCAGTAGCCCACCTAAATATCGTTTACTCTTTCAAATAATGTATTATTTTAAGTAGCAGTAAAAGTATTAGTAGAAGTAGTAGTAGCAGAAGTAGTAGTAGTAGTATCAGTATTATAAGTATTATTTTTTATTATTATTTCTATTAGTAGTAGTAGCAGTAGTTGTAGTAGTAGTAGTAGTAGTAGTAGTAGTAGTAGTAGTAGAAGTAGCAGTAGTAGTAGTAGTAGTAGTAGTAGTAGTAGTAGTAGTAGTAGTAGTAGTAGTAGTAGTAGTAGTAGTAGTAGTAGTAGTAGTAGTAGTAGAAGTAGTAGTAGTAGTAGTAGTAGTAGTAGTAGTAGTAGTAGAAGTAGTAGCAGCAGTAGTAGTAGTAGTAGTAGTAGTAGTAGTAGTAGTAGTAGTAGTAGTAGTAGTAGTAGTAGTAGTAGTAGTAGTAGTAATAGTAGTAGTAGTAGTAGTAGTAGTAGTAGTAGTAGTAGTAGTAGTAGTAGTAGTAGTAGTAGTAGTAGTAGTAGTAGTAGAAGTAGTAGTAGTAGTAGTAGTAGTAGTAGTAGTAGTAGTAGTAGTAGTAGTAGAAGTAGTAGTAGTAGTAGTAGTAATAGTTGTATTAATATTATTATAAGCTATTTATCAATATATTATTTGAACTAGATAGTGGTGTTCTATTTAAATGGTATCATTAGCAAGACTGGATCAATCAGAATCACTAAGATAAGGACAAGTATTGACTATTTTTAATTGGTAATGACAGACATACATAAATGATTAAAGGAAGCTTTTTACTTATCTAAGAAATAATGATATATGTCATGTGTAGATGAAAGCTGATCTTCTCTATAAGCGACCATACGAACACCATACCAACAGTTACATGACCAATCAATTTATTTCCGGTCGTCCCCGCCAGGCGGAAGACGAGTTCGAGAAGACGATGCTCCGGGGTCTCATCTTGCCCGAGGAGGGAGCTGAGGTCTACCCGGAAGCTCTGACAGAGCCCGACCCTAACGCCGCTCTGGACATTGATTGGAGACAGCGGGGTGTGGTGACACCCGTCAAAGACCAGGTATCGTTCAAATGACCCATTATGGATTGATCCATATGAATAACCTTATTTTTGTGCTATTGTCTATGTGTGGATAAGCATATGTCGTTATGATCATTTGGTTCTTTAAATATGACTGATTCATGGCTTTCCAAAACGAAATGAAACAAACTAGTTTTTTAGGGCAAGCGAGAGCTATTTTGTAGTTCTTATGTTCTGTTATTCATTAGTTTTCATCGGAGATGCTGATTTGTCAGGAATAAATGTTTTGTTGCTCGAATGCCACGTTTTGTTTGTAATTAATATTGTGTTGTAAAACTCAATATGCTATGGCATATCAAAACGTTATATTGATAACTACATGCATGTATAAACTCCATTGCAGATGCATTGTATTGTACTAGAAAAATATTATTTGGCAGAGGCTAGTACAAAATGCATAGAAAGTCGAAAAATAACAAATACAGAAGAATTATTCAAATTAATTGTTATTTTTTAACATTTTTATAAACGTTGGAAAAAAAGATGTACAGCAAATAAGTGAATCAAAATTATCCTACCCCAGCAAACGAAAAAGAATACGCTTATATTTTGGAATGACTATTGTGACTTTTGAAATGTGAATTTCAATGTTTTATTTTTAGTCTGATCAGTTGTAATTCTAAAATTACATTGTTTAATCTGACTGTTTTCTTGTCATTAGAGAAATATGAAATCCGGCTCTTGCATTGTTACTTCAGAATTGTGATTTCAGGAGTATAACAGAAACATTTCGGTACTAAATATTCGCAGTTAAAACTATATTTATCTCAATAACGCTAATTAGTGTTATTGTGTGAAGTCCTTATTCATATATATATATATATATATATATATATATATATATATATATATATATATATATATATATATATATATATATATATATATATATATATATATATATATATATATATATATATATATATATATATATATATATATATCATAAATTGAACATGTTAAAATACACAGTAGCTCCAGTTGCCTAAAGTAGAAAATTATAGAAAGTCATAAAAAATATACACCTCAATAAATTTGGCACACAAGTGAAAATTTGTGTACATGTTAAAAGGCTTAAGTAACTGAACTAACCGTTAAAATTGCACCATTTCCACGACTGTTTACAACTGTTAAAATTGCCCGAGATTTTTGCATGCATGTAAATACAGTACAGCTCGCAATGATTGTATGTATTTTGCGCTTACTAAGTGATCCAGGTTTCAAGTTACATTATGTAATGGATCGTTTTGTATGTACATTAACTTTGTTAAAGTGTCTGGGGAACACTCTCTCTCTCTCTCTCTCTCTCTCTCTCTCTCTCTCTCTCTCTCTCTCTCTCTCTCTCTCTCTCTCTCTCTCTCTCTCTCTCTCTCTCTCTCTCTCTCTCTCTCTCTCTATCTCTCTCTCTCTCTCTCTGGGTCTCTCTATCTCTGGGTCTCTCTCTCTCTCTTACTCACTCTCGTAAGTAATATAATTTTCACATTGACTTAAAACTGGTAATCAAGTATGACCAAACTCTCTCTCTCTCCCTCTCTCTCTCTCTTGATGACAGAAGAGGTGGGAGGGGAATATGCCGATTCGTCTTTGTTTCTAGAGAGTCTGCAACTGACTGCAATACATAACTTAACATAACATATTCTTTATTAGCATAATGCATTTACAATACGTAAAGCCAACATGTAAACAACAATACATTAAGATACAGTGATAAGTGTTATTTGCCTGGAAGAATTAAATTGAATTTCGGATTTTGAGAGATATTTACCTACATCTATTAGCATTCTTCTATTCTGACTGGACATTAAACCTATAAATTTCTGTTATGTCGTGAATACACAAAAATAGTGTTTAAAATATATTTGTCATACTTTGGGCACAAAATATCACAGACACTAAATTCTTATATCTTAATCGGCCATATTTAAGACTGCTAATCATAGTTAAGACAGGGGTATAGCCAGGGATCAGGAAAATGCCGGTTTTATCGGTTTTTGACCGATTTTGGTCGTACTGGACCGATTGAAAATTGAGATTTATCATAAAAATCGGTCCGGATTTCACAGACAGGTGTGACATTCTACACACTTACCAGTACATTTATCTCCGCAGTCCCGAGATTAATCCGCTAATTGATATCCCCATGTCAAAAAATGCCCGAGGCGATCATAAATTAGGGGAATTAACAATGTAAACAATTGGGCACGCTTGATTGAGAAGTACAAGTGACACACTTGTTCCACGAAAACCGATTATTATTTACCACATTCGGTCCAGTATTAAATGATGCATGGTAGATTGTGAATATTAAAGGAGTATTATTTTGTTGAATATGATAATATTTCTTGCTTTCTTTGCAAATACTACATGTTTTATTGACATTGAACAACTTAATTGGTCATTAATCAAATCATCAAATGGGAGTCTTATAGAGTTCAAAAACAAATAGAGCTCATTCTATCTACCTTCTAAACCGATTGGACATTTCTTTCTAAAATAATTAATAAGACCAACAATTCTAAAACAAAATAAGATGTTTTTAATGTGATTTGAAATAAAAGGCCTATTTTCACATCACATCAAACATAATGTATTGTTCCATGCATGAAAGATTTAGAGAATATAGTCTTTTTTGGAGGGGGTGGGGGGTGCGGGGCGAAGAGGTATCAGAGGGTTTCGGCCGTCTCTCGGACCGATTGGGATTCGGAGATTTCCTGATCCCTGGGTATAGATGTCTTAAAAAGAGATTTAAGAATTTTACTAAGACTGTTATTATGCCTGTTATTTTTCGTGAAACGCAACACAAATAAAGGCAGTCAATTTAAGCCTGTAACTTGTAAGTAAGACTGTTATGGAGTTAAGAACAATAATGGACTTAAGAATGTTCGTGAAACCGGGGCCCGGGGTCGTAAGGTTGGTTTACCATGTCGTTTAAAAAACAATTAAAACTAAATGTAAAGTAGGTGAGGCTTTCCCCGATTTAAGTAGCACCTATTGTCATATTACGACAATATCAATGAATCTTTGTTAGTCTATGGTACCATTTTTATTGCTTCCGTGATTTTTTTTGGAAACAGTTCCTAGTAGGCGGCACCTCTAGTCTCAATAATGAACCGTGAACGAAGCTTTTTTCATCATTTGGACATTTATCGTGCTTCGCTACGTCTCAAGTCTATCGTGATTTTTATGTTACAAAAGTTCCGATCGACCGACTGTGTTCTTTTAACTTGCGATATTTCATATTCAAAAGGACTGACAAATAAATGGAAAGCAGAAATACATACATGAAAAAAAATTGAATCGTCTCAGCCCACACGAGTATCCGATTCACCTCTTATAAGCGAGTTATCTGTCAATTAACATCGATGAAGCTCAAAATTAGCTTTCGACTTCGATTTTGTTTACGACCGCGGCGAGATTCTCGCGAGAACATACGTCATCGTATTACGTAGTACAGTATGGGGAAAATGTACGCGTCTTATCCAAAATTGAGTTACAAGTACTAAATTTATCTTTTATATAATTAATGATTGATCTCTCTTCACATACAGATTAGGAAAAGGTGTTTTCGTAAACCAGCCTTTTAAGCACAGTCCGTAATGATTTCTTTTTTCAAATGATTCATATGTACTTCATTGTTTTAGATATAAAAACGGTCATATCATTCCTAAGAGTTGCGCCAGTATCAGCCAATGTGGTCCACTAAGTCTGAAAGAAGCCCAATTCAGCTTTCCATACATGTTTCACTATAGAGAAAAAAAGACGGCTTTTCCTCAAATATATCTTCCCGTTTTTATGACAAAATGTTTAACAACAGTCGAATTCCACAAATAAATCCATCGTTTCAAAAAAGTAAGAACAAAAATATAGAATCAAATAAAGACAATACGGATCAAATTATTTTAGTCATAGTATATTATCAAATGCTCACAAATATTTTAAGACGGTTATACGCGTACACTATTATTTACAGTGATATGTGGAATTTGAGTGTCGGCCTACTTCTCGGACCGTGTGACGTAGCTCGTTGCTATTCGGATGTTTCGGACTTCTACCTCCACATTTTTTTTGCACTTTTTATGTGTGTGATTTAAATCAAAGTTTTGGATATTAATACAATTGTGACATTCTTGAAACATCACACATCGGAAGATAAATGGTTGAGCTCCAAATCGGTATGTTTGATTTCACATTCCATTGCATATTAATGAAGTTATAGGCCGTCAAACGTGCGCAGAAAATCTGTGCGGAAAAATCTAACGTAAAAATCACGATGGACTCTGGACTCGAAGGCGTCAGTCAATATGGTGCCCGGAAAAAAGCCCCTCGGAAAAAAGCCCCTTCCACCAATTTTGCCAGTGCGGAAAAAAGCCCCTTCATCGATTTGCCAGTGCGGAAAAAAGCCCCTTCGTCGTTTTGCCAGTGCGGAAAAAAGCCCCTTCGTCGTTTTGCCAGTGCGGAAAAAAGCCCCTTCGACAATTTGCCAGTGCGGAAAAAAGCCCCTTCCAAATGATTATGTTTAGAGCGGTAAAAATCCCCTTAGAAACCATAGAGTAAATTTACTTTTTTCAAACAGACTGGGACACAAAAAAGTAACATGTGAACGAAAATTATCATATTGTATTATATTTATTATGACAAGCAAAACTACAAATGATGAAACATATTTCAAAATATCTTACATATCTACATTACATCAAAAAATATCACTGTAAAATGTCACTCGTAGTCTCTTCACCGAAGACGGATGTTGTGTCCAACAGTATCTAGGAACTCACCCATTGTCTTCCTTCCGGAGCTGTACTGCTGGCAAAGGGTCTGCAGCGTCTTCGTGTGGAGTTGTCTTCTTCTCTTATGTTTTGTCACAGTCTTTCCTTGTCTAAAGCGGAGCACATCGGCCTCTACCATAATTGTAGCGTCCCGTTGAACACACACAACAGCTGTCCAGAGGGAAGGATTAGCATGACCCACCAGCTTCGCGAACCCACTGTTCCACTCCTCACAGACGTTGTTTGTACGTTCTTTGCCGCTCAGGGTACTGTCGAGCACGTTCCATGTGGCGGATGGGAAACGTGGCCCAGTCCTCCTGAACTTAATACGGCCTTTTTTAGGCCGGCCGCCTTTAAATGAAGGTCTTTAACATTTTTCGCAATGTTTGTTGATTGGAAAAGGCATGTTTTTAATGAATATGATTTGTTTGTCAATAGTGTGGAAATTTATATAATAGACATACCGCTCCAAGTATAATAATCATTTGGAAGGGGCTTTTTTCCGCACGGGTAAAATTGGTGGAAGGGGCTTTTTTCCGCACTGGCAAAACGACGAAGGGGCTTTTTTCCGCTCTGGCAAAACGACGAAGGGGCTTTTTTTCCGCACTGGCAAATTGATGAAGGGGCTTTTTTCCGCACTGGCAAAAATTGGTGGAAGGGGCTTTTTTCCGAGGGGCTTTTTTCCGGGAATCAGTCAATATAGCAATAGCCTTCGAGACCAGAAATCTGGACTAGCGGCACCTCATGAGGTTTTAGACGGCGGATTTCTGCCGGCTACTTCTGAAAGCCCTAAGTTTCAAACAGTTTATAATAATTGTTCAACATTCCCACGGGATACCTTTATTGGATCTATGATGCTTCAAACTGTATGTAAATGTAATGTAAAAAGTTAATCACCCTGCCTCTTAGTCTCAATAATGAACCGTGAACGAAGCTTTTTCATCATTTGGACATGTATCGTGCTTCGCTACGTCTCAAGTCCATCGTGATTTTTATGTTACAAAAATTCCGAACGACCGACTAAGTGCTTTTACCTTGCGATATTTCATGTTCTAAGGGACTGACAAAAAAGCGGAAACCTGAAATACATACATGGATGATTTTTGAATGGTCTCAGCCCACACAAGTATCCGAAACACCTCTTATAAGCGAGTTATTTATCAATTATTACAGCAATTTGGGTTAAAACTGTTTTGTTGTTCCCACAAAATACGTCATAGATCTGAGAAATTCCTGGGGAACCCCGTGTGACGTAGTAGACTGGAAACCGGTCTTTCGTCTATCGAATGTGGTGGAACATAATGGAGCCAGTAGACAGCGGGGGACCAGCTTAGTGAACACGTACTTGGTCATTTCGAATGTTTCGGACTTCTACCTCAACATTTTTTTGCACTTTTTATATGTCTGATTAAAATCAAAAGTTTGGATATTAATACAATAGCGACATATAAACTTCACAGATTGACAGATAAATGGTTAAACTCCAAATCGGTATGTTTGAATTCATATACCATTCAATATTAATGAAGTTATAGGCCGTCAAACGTGCGCAGAAAATCTGTGCGGAGAAATCTAACGTAAAAATCACGATGGACTCTGGACTCGAAGGCGTCAGTCAATATAGCAATAGCCTTCGAGACCAGAAATCCGGACTACCTGCCTCTCTGCCACTCTGGCAAATAATAGCCACTAATCGAAAGAGATTATTTAATTTTCCCTCTGCATAATAACTGAACAGCTGAATACACGTATTATTTACAACAATAAATTAGTTGAAAACTAGTTTAAAAGCGAGTTTACAGTCTAAGTAAGATAGCTAAAAACAACTTAAAAACCGTTTGCAATATCAATAAGACTTCATGTGTGATTGTGAGACAATCGTTGGTGATTTGAAACTACAGCATATTTTAACTGTGCTACGCAAGGTTTCATAAAACAAACAATTGTGTGTTCAATTTACCTTGAAATACATCATTACTGAGTACTGTAGATCTATTAATTTTCAATATCACATGTAACACCCGTTAACTGCCGCCATTTTCTGATCTTCGTGTTCTATATCACTTCACGCGCTTTAACTGCGGGGCATACATAAAATTGCGGGTTCTATGCAAGCGTCTAGATGATGTAGAGATGGGTTCTTTACTGACCTAGAGTAGGGGAGACAACTCTATTTTAATTTCAATTTAAGACCGACTTGCGCGTAATTGCTATAGGATGCTTTCAGTATGAAAGTTAACACATTTAAGGCGCACATATTTTGCGGGTTCTTATATAGATCCCATATTAAATATAGGCCCCACAAGAAAGGTCTGAAAACGACGGGCCCCCCGCAAATCACGGTATGTATTGATATATATATATATATATATATATATATATATATATATATGCCCACACCATTTTGTTTCCATTTAATGTATTCTTCATGTATATAGGTTTTTTATTATCACTAAAGATAGTGTCATTTCAGGGCGATTGTGGCTCGTGCTGGGCCTTCTCCGCAATCGGTTCACTAGAGGCAATATTAAGAAAGAACATCTGGTGGAGAGCCGATTCATGGCTGTCCGAGCAGAATCTCGTGGACTGCGCAAGCAGAACATACAGTACTGTATAGTAGGGTTAAATGACAGGTTTAAAAGTACTTTGTATAACAAAAATGGATTAGTATTACCCTCCAGATGTCCTCGACCCCCGAACGCTTATTTAATATCACAATATAACATATTGAACGTGAACAAACTAATACCCACACTACAAAATAGTAGGACAGAGGAACGTATGAATCAGTTTGTCCGTTTGGATGGCACCCTTTAGGTAAATGTCATTCTTTAAAATCAAATGTCAACAGCTTTCATTATAGTTTTTTGTTATTCACCTACACATTCTTCTCTAATGATTTATTATAACTTTAGGGCATACATCTCATTTCATGAACTTTTGCCTCAAACCGTCGGTTTTGATTTTTTATCAGATTATATTGTCATTCTTAATCGTTGCATTTTTATTGATAAGTCAACATAAAAGATCATTTAACAAGGTCACTTTCATTTTAGAAAACTAAGCATGAGGTGATGAACATATGGTGTAACTTTTCGTGTTTATGTCTTAATTAAAAGAAAACTACGGCTGCCGAGGAGGCTGGATGAACAATGCATTCACGTACATCCGCGATAATAGGGGAATTGATACCGAGGAGTGCTATCCGTATTCTGGTCAAGTACGTTTTGTGTTGTTGCTTTTTCTAAACCATTACACGGTTCCAATACTTGCTGAGCTAAATTATTTAATATGTGTTTATAATATTAAATGCCCTCGCCTTTTTAATGCGTTGGTGTGTATGTTTTGCACATTTTTGTCAGTCAAATGATATGTCGGTGAAATGATCAGTTTGTCTGTAAGCCAACGAACAATTTATAAAACGCCATGGACTAGTATGCTTATTTAAGTTGGTACACTTGGGCTACAGAGTATTATATCATGAAAACTGATATACCTATTATTTTCTCAGTACATTTTAAATGCGAAAGTTGTTTTTTTAAACACGTTAACCAAACATGGACATTTGTATAAACTGAATTTTAATTGTGTGTTGCAAGTAAAGTTTCACTGGAATACATAATAAGAAATTAATGTATGTGTTTAACATATTCGTAATCACGCAACATCGCGCACATCCCGAGATCGTTCCTTGACTACTTACGTTTGATGTCAATAAATCAGGTATCAAGTCCACAGTGTTTCGTAACAGCTTCCTTGCAATATCTGAAGAACTCATCAACCTAAGATCATATCATAGTGTATGCTGATTATTCTTTTTGGAAAGACTTCCTCTATCGATTAAAAGGCCAATGTCCATTGTTCGTCCAATATTTATATAAATAAGCTCTTTACAAATTGACAGATAGACAATTTAGAGTTGGAAGTTTTGGGAGGGGGCAAGAACAGTTCACACAAATGTCTTGATTTATGTTTATAATTGTGTATGCTTCTGATTTATTACCCTGTCTTGTAAGGTCATTATTAAAATTGAAAACAAAAAGGAATCATCACGATTCTCCGAGTTAATAGTAATACATTGTCATAATGTATGACATAATTATAATATATGGATCTATCTGATTGACAAGATTACCATTAAATCTCCCAGGGGACGGACTAATGTAAACAAAGTGAAGGTTATAAGTTCTGCATGTGTCTATGCAGACAGAGAGCGACCAGAATTTAGGTTCTGCACCTAGTTCTGGTTCTGCGACCAGAATTACGGTTGCCATCCTTGCGAAAACTGTCATGGTTTGCGTAATACTCGTTTGGAAAAAAATGTGTATAAAAGAATAATTAAGCAAGAAATATGTGTTGATCTTCCTTCTTTTCAATAATAGTTTTAAGTTGAATTATAGAATGTTTAATGCTTTGCTTTTATTGTATGATAATGTTTACACCAAATCTTATCATATCTGTTTACGGGAAATCTTTCTAAACAATTGTTCTCACAGTGTGATTTTATATACGAGATTGTCGTTTCTGATATAAATGTATAAACGCGCATCATTCAATACTGACCCACGAAAAATGTGTGTCCCCCAAATATATGCAATATCTAGTGTTTTTTAATAAAGAAGAGCTTTAAGGGTTGCCATCAAAGCTTTTATAACGTTACGTTAAATAATATTGCTCCATGACGATTAATCATATTATCACCAACCTTAATAATTACTTCAGTGGCCAATAATTAACATTCAACCTAAAATTTAAGCAATACGATTTATAACGCCCGGGTTAATTTTAAAAGTTTTTTGTTAAGGATGGCAGGTGTGCTTATCGAAGAGATTGCATTGGGGCCTCAATTAGCGGGTACCAGAATGTGGGGAAGTCTGAGCATTCCCTGGCCAGCTCATTATCCAGTGTAGGACCAATCACAGTGACAGCTGACTGCAGCGATCGAGGCTTCAAGTAAGCATCAAATCAGCATTAGAACTGTTCAATACTGTATTGAGAAAACGTCTATAACATGTTCGCCTTTTGAGCACCATATAAGCATCAGAACTATTATATAATGCTATAAGAAACCGCCTATAAAATGTTTGCCATGTGAACACCATATCATATCGGAACTGTTATATAATATTATAATAAACCGTATATAAAATTTTCGCCAGTTGAGCACCATGTCAGCATCAGAACTGTTCTATAATATCATAAGAAATCGTGTATAAAATGTTCGCCATTTGAGCACCATATCATATCGGAACTGTTCTATATTATTATAAGAAACCGTATATAAAATGTTCGTCATTTGAGCACCATTTCAGCATCAGAACTGTTCTATAAGCTTATGAGAACACGTCTTTAAAATGTTCGCCATTTTAGCATCATATCATATCGGGACTGTTCTATAATATCATAAGAAACCGTATATAAAATGTTCGCTATTAGAGCACCACATAAGCATTAGAACTGTTCTATAATGTGTTGAGAACACTACTTTAAAATGTTCGCCTTTGAGCACCATGTCAGCATCAGAACTTCACTATAATGTGATGAGAACATGACTTTACAATGTTCGCCATTTGAGCACCACATTAGCATTAGAACTGTTTTATAATGTAATGAGAACACGTCTTTACAATGTTCGCCATTTGAGCACCACATCAGCATTAGAATTGTTCTATAATGTAATGAGAACACGTCAATAAAATATTCGCCATGTGAGAACCATATATGCATTAGAACTGTTCTATAATGTAATGAGAAAACTTCTATGAAATGTTCGCAATGTGAGCACCACATCAGCATTAGAACTGTTCTATAAGATGATTATAAAACGTCAATAAATTATTATAGTTCGCCATGTGAGCAACATATCAGCATTAAAATTTTTGTATACTGCATTGCGAAAACATCCATAAAATGTTCGCCATGTGAACACTATAGCAGCATAAGAATTGTTCCATATCGTACGATTCCCTTATTTCGAGCATAACCTAATTTAGATCTCTTTGTTGACATTAAGAACGCGGCTCTCGTGATGATGTCACACGCTTGCGCTCCGAGTATTTTGTTTTACTAACATTACTATGCTTGAAAATAATTAAAGACACGACTAAAACAAGGAAAAAACCAATTGAATTGTATTTAAATTTTTTACTTCAACTGAAATAATCCAAATGTATGCCTATTCCGTGCATTTTTTCGATTCTCTTCATTAAACGTGTACATAAATTGCAGACCACTGCGCTAGTGTTAACACAACACTATTATGTATTTGATTTATTTTAATGAAAATTCTTGTATTGTTTCACGATTCCCAGAAAATGTTGCATGGAACAATCTGTGCACGCACATCGCGAAAATAGGTTACATGCCTATATACACACATTCAGTGGGTAAACCCTGTCCCGATTGGATGATATTTTTATCAAATCTTTTAATAGTAACATATATGCCGAAATTTTTACTGACAAATTGCAAACGTTATTTCTTTTTCGATTTTTGAGCACTTTTTCGTGTCAATGTTGCTCAAAAGAAGATCGTCCGATTAAACAGAAACGTGTTTAATGGTAAAAAGAAGTTATAAAAAAAGTTAAATTAATCTTTCAGTTTCTCTAAATTTGTTCAGTGAATCGAATTTTCGAAGTTGTGTTGACCTCCTGCCTATTGCAATCGAGTACTCTCGCTTTTAGGATGTGACCTCTCGACTCAAGGTAAACAACGCACGTAGTGTATGTCATTTGCGGGTGTGTATGGAACTATCGGCTTTGCGTAAACACCCTGTAATAGAAACAATTTTGACATGGGTTGAACGGGAATGAAATTAATCTTTAAAGGTACATCGTTTATTGCGGCATTGTTTGAATTAATTCAAAAAGTATTTTAGTTGTTTCCTTAACCGCTCGACTCATGGTAATTGGATGATAATATAATGTGGCAACGTCTAAATAATTCGCCATTTGAGCATCATATCAGTATTAGATCTTGTCTATAATATAATGCGAAAACGTCCATTAACCGTTCATTTACCTGTCCACACTATGATTTGTTAAATTAGAAAAAAATATCCAAACCTTGTCAAAGCGTATTGGTGATAATATCGCGTTCAAACAAATCGTATATTGTCAGTAAACGGGATTGTGTTGTGTTTCTAACGTTTGTTTTCATGGTGATGTGGCCTCAGATGACTTTCTTATCTAATATTTAAGATGATTGATATAAAAACCATCAATATATCCGTCGGCAGGTCCTTCAGAAACGGGATTTATTACAACCCGAACTGCAACAGCAACCTTCCGACCCACGCCATGGTCGCTGTTGGGTATGTAAACAGCTCAGCTGGAAACTACTGGATCATTAAGAACAGGTACGTATAGTAAATAAGAATTATATGTTATCCGAAACACCTCGCTAGCTCAACGATAAGTTTATTTGCCATATTTACAATAATCGCTTTATATGTCAGTTATTAATGCGGTGACCATTTTATTAAAATTAATTATCGCCTTTTCCCGCGTAAGTCTATTTTCTGACACGTCAACAACTTTGCAAATGATAAATAATTGTTTTTGCATTGACCCTAAAAAACAGTTTTTGAAATATCCTTTATGATTATACATATTTATGACAATGTTCATCGACCTCGAAAATTGCTTTTTCATAGTATATTCAATTGTATTAAGTTTAACATATATGTTAATTACGAGATATTTATATTTTGAAAAATTATAAATAATATTAGACGTTGACATATAGCTGATTTGCACATATGTGTAGTCTTTGGGATGTAAGTTGAATACATATTTATATATGCATATGGAATAATTTATTAATATTTTGCAATATGACGATAAAATGTATTCTGCGTTTATTTCAGTTGGGGAACCACGTGGGGTGACAAGGGATACGTCTACATGGCCAAGGACAAGGGCGACACCTGTGGGCTGAGCAAGTTTGCAAGCTATCCGACACTATAAATTGTGTCGAGTTAGCTTCTACACGCTGTAAACTTTACAGGCATATCTAGCCTGTTTTCTTCTCAACTGTCAATTATTGATGACCTTCTTTGTTTATCTGGTGAAACATTCATCATGTCATGTATGATATGTAAGCAGGGTGTCCGATAATCACTATTTATTTCCTGCATATTACTGCAAGGCGAACAACAAGTTGTATCAAGCTCGCCGCACTAACGGTATTGTCGCAGGTTCAAGTACCAACATTATAACATTTTTATGGAGCATCTGTAATTCAATTGTTTGAGATTTCTATAAAAGTTGATTGCTTATCTGTAAAAACGCCGTATCTTTTGTTCTTCTTTATTTAAGATTTACCAACATTAAAGGTAACTGTAAGCGTAATTACAGTCGGTCGTATCCGTTTTTGTTAAGCTACTATTTGTTGTATTATAAGCACGACGAGGAATAATAAGTCGTGTATAATATTTAATTAATAAAAAATGTTTATAACATATTTCTCTTTCGTTACCAAAACAAAGCCATTGGAAAGTTTTCTGTTCAATGCACTTCGCCACTGCAACGGACGAATCATGTGACAATGAATAAACTTGCCAATAACGCCCATCATTCACCTTGACCATGGGGGAATTCTTCGACTAGTAAAATTAAAAAGAATTACCAAATAACAACCGTAATATCTTGCGTTATTTGACAGTTAAGACAAAAATTACTAATGGCTACGTGAATTAAACAGTCAACCACATTATAATATGAATACACACCAAGCAATGTCACTCTATAAATATACACTTTCCGTTTATACTCTTTATTGTACACATATACACAAGGGATACAACACCATGCTCTTAAAAATAGCAAAACATTGGCTTACAAAAGCAAAATTACAACAAATAAACTGTATTTCAACATCCAAGACTTGTATTTTTTCAGAAAATTATACACTTGGCAACGGATTTTCATTAAATCAAACAAATCACTCATTAACTTACTAAATTTGACAGTTGTATTCCTCATATATATTTATAGTATATAGAGTATTTTTGTAAAGTTCCTGTGACAATCTCGCTTTGCGGTATATGATTCAAACGTATTAAAATTGTTCATGTCAATGTGTGTTTGTTCTTTATTATGAACATTTCATTACGTGTGCATTAGGGCCTCAATACAAGTGCATTATGTGTGTTATCCTTTTTACATATCATATCAGAGAACAGATTAGATTTACTGATGTATCAATAGAGAAGTCCTCGAATAACATTGCGCTTGAAAATTCACGTATGTAATTTAATAGGCAATCTCCGCTTTGAAAGTTAATATTTAAAATGTATAATCAAAACTTGAACTAAAATGTTTTTTATTTTATCCACATCTTTATAATGTAACTGATAACGCAAGATAATTTTGATATTTCTTTGAAGATAGATCTGGCTCGCTCTCATTTGTACTAATGACTTATTTCTAACCCAGGAGCTTTATTTGATTTCTGTCTATAGAGGGCTACAATATGATGTCACAAAACAAATATTTAATATGTGTGATTGATCGGTTCGGAGAATTTTTTTCTAAGTAATTATGCTTCATAAGTAAAATTAAAACACTCCATCTCTACACTATAAGGAAAAGATTTGAACACACTTGTTAGATAGACGCTATAAAAATGTACATTTCCAAATATTACACCTCTTTACCGTGTTCTAATGCAGCAAATATTGTTATATGTTTTACTCGGTTTTACCACAAGGAAATTAATTTATATTCATATTCGGTTGTACGCACACAATATGGACGATCCACGATTAGTGTTTTAAACGAACGCTACTTAACCCATTTATGCCTAGCGTCTAGACAAAAGGCCTTGGCAAACAGCGCAGACTCAGATGAAACACCGCATGATTCGGCGTCTCATCTGGGTCTGCGCCTTTGCTTAAAGGAATTTTTGTAAGAAATATTCTAAATATAGAAATAAATATACTAGACATCCCTAATTCTGGAAATAAATTGATCCAATTTAGAACGATGGGAGAGTCCACTAGGCATAAATGAGTTAATTCAATATTACACAATTGACACTTGGGGCGTTGCGAGCTTTGACCCTCAATGAATGATCTAAATAAATTGTGTACAACACTATTACGTGTTTCGCGGTGTTGATTGCCCGTGTTTAAACTGCGCGTTAAAAGATTTATTTTAATTGTACTTCGCCATGTCCCTATGCTCTCCTGGGTTAAAATCTAATGATTTTTTAGATTTTAGAAAATAGAAATTTTACAACAAGTCTATATAATTCATTTGGTCACGTTTAACCCACAGTGACATGATTTGAACAAACATAATCAAATAATGACTCTATCTGATGTTACATATCAACTATCAAAGCACTGGAATTTGAAAATTCATATTAATACCATTATAGTGAAAACGTTATTAACTATGAAAAGTTTCATAAATAATATGATCTATGAGCTTTGCCAGTTTTGACTCCGAGGGCTTCTTTGAAGCGACTTTTCAGAATACCAGTATGCAATTCTGCACACTTAATATTTCACCTCAGTCGCAAGCTGGTTCCTGTGAAACTATTTTAAATTTAACTTCAAGTAACTTTGACGTCATAACAGGTAAAGTCTGCGACGTGTCACATTGGTAGAGCTCACCAAATTCCGTCGAATGGCGTCAGTCCAGCCGTTGTACGAAGTCACATGGCCGTGTCGATGAATACCTAATTTGCCACTTGGACGTCTTTTTGAACGTTAATGACGTAATTTGGACGGACGGCGACAGTTAAAAAATGCACATCTAGCGAAACACGATTGCCGAGTCTCATGAATGCCAGTCAAATACTTTGCGTCCGGCATTGAGAGAACCGCTACCATAAGCCGCATATGAATTTTATTTTTTAACCGTTGTACCTTCAGGATTAGATCAAAACAAATACATATCAAACTATTATCAAACGTTATTAAACGTGTGATACGATAGTTTATTTTTAAAAACATTTGCACTTTATCGTGACTTTTACGCTATAAAATATAATATCCAAGCTGTTTTAGCATTTGTAATTGAATCGAGACAGGTCCAATTTTGATATGACAATTCACTTGCACGTTCAGTAAAATATTTCATTCATATTTCGTGCGATGATTTTTTAGGCTTGGTCATTTGCATCAAAATAAATATATGTAACTGTATATAAACAGCCATATTTTATGGATTAATATCATAAATATGTCGTATTTCGTGGGAGGTTTTAACAAGATACATTCACAGTACAAGATATGCATAACTTAAATGTATTGAGTTATTCCTGATTACTTACCTTTGTTACCGTTGTGTAAATATCTATAAAGCTTCAACCGAAGAATATTTATATCTTTAGTTAGATCATTGAAGCAAATAATGTAATCTTGATTACTAATTAATATTCATTCATACTCTTATCATCACAAAAGCAAATTAGAATAACCTCATTATATAGTTAAATGCGATTTTGTATTTTGGACAGTAAGATTCGCAATTTAACGATATTGGCAGAGTATCACTATTTTTTCAACTGTTGATACATGTGTTAGTCGGGATTTGACGCTGTCAATGGTACGACTTACGTGATGTGCTTTCAGTGCGTTGTGTTTATCATGTAAACTTACTCGCATGAAAAACTTCTATTCGGCTGCATACTCGAGGCCAGGGGGGAGGGGTGGCGTTGGGTGCGTTTGTACGCAATATTTGTTGTCGAGTAAAAAAACATTACTATCAGTTGCACCCAACTTTATTCGACGCAAAACGGTTATTTATCTTTTCCCCGGAATCCAGTGAGTCTTCGTATTTAAGCGTTACAATAATGTTGAATTCCTCAGGCTACCGACAGGTCACCATATAATTAATTTCTCGATAAAGTCTTTTCCAAAATAGCTCTACATACAGAACTTTCCACAGTTTTACTTATGCCCTATTTGACATTAGGAAATATGTCCTACTCTTAAACAGTTGGTATAATGAATTTAAAACATTATAACAAATGATCAGGTGGACGTTAACGTTGAATATTCATTAACTGTGACGGAACTTGAGCATACTGTGCAAATAAGTCCATCTTTCTTTCTTCATTGTCCTGGTATACATTGTTAAGGACTTTGAAGCCATATGACCAGCTGGTTGTGGTTATAGGGTCTTTATGAAGCCTTTATTGTTATGTGTTTCTGAAATTCGCTGAGAAGATGACTTATTTGTTAAAAATAGTTTTTTAAAAAAGTAACCAGTTATGCCATTTTTATTTCTGTTAAGTAGTGATGCAGATTACTGAAGACCCAGTATTGTTTTCAGTGTTTGTTGTACAATACACTATTAGCTAGGCCTCTGGTACTATCCATAGTAGCAGTAAAACAATTGTTTTGAAAGAAAGTCAAATATTTCTTTTAATTTGCTTGATTTATGAATGGTTGAATTTTGGAATGGTTAAATAAACAAATTTTGTCAAGAATCCAATAAATTATAATAATGATATTTTATAACGTTCTTATTGTTGATTTTACATTCTATTGTGTTGTTGCAAATGTAAACAAAGTGTGTACGCGCATACAAGTGTCGGGTTAAACACCGTATAAAATAGTGGTTATTGAGAAACGGTAGAGGACATGCATGTATGTTATATCATATTCATGTAAATTAGTCACTGAGTATGGCCAATGAAATTGAAATTTCATATAAAAATGCTCTATAACTCAAGTCTCTAAATACCAATAAAAAGTCACCAGAATGCAGGATTGTACGTTTCAATTTCAAAATTTCCTAGGGGTGAGGACCTCCTACCCTCCCTCCCCCCCCCCCATCCGATTGCAGGAGGGGGACACCCCTCCCGTGGTTGACGGGAAAATTCGCATCCCCTTTTCAAAACCCTGGCTACGGGCCTGGGCTGTCATTACAACTTTCTGTGGGAATTTAACTCCGTTATTGGACCCTATTTACATATAATTACGGCTCATTATAGATTTACATCCGTAAACACACACCTTGCCAGTGAGTAAGTTTAATTACGACCTTCCGATATTAAAGGCACATCTGACACAAACTAAATCCTTGTATTTTAAAGGGGCGTTTAATTTAAAGGGATCTTTTCACGCTTTGGTAAATTGACAAAATTGAAAAAAGTTGTTTCAGATTCGCAAATTTTCGTTTTAGTTATGATATTTGTGAGGAAACAGTAATACTGAACATTTACCATGGTCTAATATAGCCAATATATTCATCTTTTGACGATTTTAAAACCTAAAAATTATAAAGCGTTGCAACGCGAAACGATTGAATAATTTGGAGAGTTCTGTTTTTGTCGTTAAATTTTGTGAAACTACGAAGATTGCTTATATAAGGTATAAAATACTTCATGTATATGTACTCGGCGGAATAGCTCAGTAGGTTAAAGCGTTTTTACTTCAGGACTCTGGCAGGACTCCAGGGGTCACTGGTTCGAAACCTGGTCCGGGCAATGTTCTTTTCCTTTTTTAAATTTTATTCTTGATTTTTTACTGGAGCTTTTACGATCCAATGTTTACATTTATCGATATAAAGCATTTAATGAATAAGTTAAAAAATGCCAAAATCTGTCAAAAGGCCCCTTTAATGCAATAATAATACGTTCGTTTCGCTGAAAGAGACAACAACGTATTTCATTTGTAAGACATTCATTCAATCATGTGTATGTCCGAACTCGGTGTGAATACAATACTAGTCACGTTGCTATACTACAATCGACACGAGGTACGTAACTATACGGATTTTACGATTTATCTCAAATCTATCAACATCTACTGCATGCATTGACTGTTTTGAGCGCATACGATTAATAACTACAAAATAGATATTGACTGACCGTGTTCAATGCTTTCATGCATTTTGGCCGGTAAAGAGTCTGTTATTAGTGATTCCCTAAAAAGAAATTACTATCTGTATAAAAGGTTTTCAAAAATTAAACTTCCGACGCATTGAACATAGTTACGAAGACAAAACGCAAAACCATATTAGCGTTTCCTGCTAGATATGTTTGTGTTGCGGTCTACATCGCTTCCTGAAAAAAGAATGGAATTTTTCGGCCGAGGAAGGTCAGTATTAATTGGTCAGAAATTCATTCAAATAATTAATTTGCTAGATTTCTCTCTTGTTGTGTATTCATACATCACTATTCTTAACTTTTGAATCTGTGTTATCTGTGAAAATGTCCGTTTAATAACATATTGAAGTCATTGACCAAATTAACTCAACTTCACATAAGAGGAACATTGAAGTACATCGAAAACTTTGCACGGTTGTAAAGCGGTTTAGTACCGTCTCCGTAAATATAACTCAAACGCAATCTCTGTTACGATGTAATTCCCGCCCAAATATAAACCAACACGGATTACTACCAGTAGATCACACGTGCTTTGATATAGATATGTTTAAAACGCAAATTCTAATTTTAGGGATTTCCCAGAGAATCCTGAACATTGTTCTGCTTTTATAGCATGTGGTTTGGCCTAGTCAAATGTCTGTTATCTAGAAAAAATAAAACAGTGGTGACTTTTTATTTGCATTTTTTGGGTCAATAATATTTTGTCGTTCCAGGATAAAGTTAAAAACCAATACGCTATTGAGTGAACATTAGTTACCCTATCTAGATATGTTGTCACTGACTATACAATATGTATAAATGAGTCGTGCTCTGTGAAAAAAGGGGGTTTAATGCATGTGCGTACAGTTTCGTCCCAGATTAGTCTGTAACGTTCGCAAAAACTTTATTTATGATGAGAAGAGACTTTCTCGAAACGAAAAACATCATAAAAGAGGAAAGTGTCATCCCTGATTAGCCTGTGTGGACTGCACAGGCTAATCTGGTATGATACATTCATTAAACCCCTTTTACACAGAGCACAGCTCAAATAAAATGTAATAATTTAATAAAAATATAGGGCGCATATGGAGAGGATGTAGGTACATGTAATCTCTCCGTATGTAGCTCTCGTATCCACTCCGTTCGCAAAGCTTTTAACATCTACACAATATTGTCGAAATCATTTTTGCATATTAATCGTTAAAACATTATGTTAAATATGGTGCTTGTTATCCCCGCCGAAAACAATTCGGAGGGGATATAGCTATAGTCTTCGTCCGTCTGTTCGTCCGTCTGTGCGTCTGTGCATTTGTGCGTCCGTCTTTCCGTCCAAAACTTTTTCCAGAGCATGATTACAAATATATTCAATGGATTTATTTTAACTTAAAATATAAACAGATGGCAACTAGGAGAAGTGCAGTGACTTAGAACCATAACTCTATCGACCTTAGTTTTTTTAAATATCTCCCTTTATTTAATTTCAGAGTAAATTTGTGTCCGGAGCATAACTTTAAATCTACTGACGGGATTTACTTGAAACTTAAAATATAAACAGATGACAAGTACGAGAAGTGCAGTGACTAAGAACCATAACTCTATCTACCTTAGTTTTTTTAATATCTCCCTTTATTTAATTTCAAAATAATTTTTTTGTCCGGAGCATAACTCGAAATCTACGAAAGGGACTTACTTGAAACTTGAAATATAAACAGATGGCAAGTAGGAGAAGTACTGTGGCTAAGAACCATAACTCTATCTACTTAGTTTTTTAATTATCTCCCTTTATTTAATTTCAAATTTAATTTTTTTCTGGAGCATAATTCTAAATCTACTGAAGCAATTTACTTGAAACTAGAAATATAAACAGATGGCAACTAGGAGAAGTGCGGTGAACATGAACCATAACTCTTTCGGTCGCAGTTTTTTATTTCCCTTAATTTTAATTTTTTTTATTATTTATAATTTTAAATTATATTTTATCTAATTTCATAGTAAATATTTAAACTTTTCAATTTTTTCCTTTATCTAATTTTAAAATAATATATTAATTTGAGCACTGAAGTATTCACTGTACAATGATTAGATGAGTTGAAGGAAAATACAGTGATCAAGAACAGAAAATGTTTATAGTCTTTATTTTTAATTACCTCCATTTCTTTCATTTCCATATATTTTATTCTCTACAGCATAACTCCAACACCATATAACTAATAGATCCTTGAAATATAAATAGATGACGCAGGTGCCATGTTTTACAAATATTATTCTACTCTCAAAAACAAATGTTGTCATACAAGCAAACACATTTCGGCGGGGATTTGCCACTACTGTGACAAGCTCGTGTTTATTCTTGAAACCGTTTACTAAGAGATCATACAACATATTGACAATTCGATACAATTTGAATAAGTAGCATTAGTTTTTAGCACCATCTTTATGACACATATTCAATGTGTATTTATAAACTAAAAAAAAATACTTGAAAATGGTATGACGAATAACATTTTGTACTGCCATCGTATTACTTTAGAATATAAAGTCGTATTCTGAGAAAACTGCGCATAATGCATGTGCGCAAAGTGTCTTCCTAGATTAGCCTGTGCAGTCCGCACAGGCTAATCAGGGACGACACTTTCCGCCTAAACTGGATTTTCGGTAAGGAGGGACTTCCTTGAAACTAAAAGTACCATAAAACGGAAAGTTTCGTCCCTGATTAGCCTATGCGGACTGCATAGGCTAATAGGCTAATCTGGGACGACACTTTACGAACATGCATAATGCCCAGTTTTCTCAGAACGCGTCTCATATATGCGCAGTCATATGAAACACTATAAGGGAATCGTTATAAACAATTGGTACAAGCACGCTTCCGAAATTTGTCATACAAGCACACAATTCTTAGCAGTTATCAAGACACACATATATATACCCTCTTTTTTATTGGTACTAACTTATACGCATCAATAGTTAAACTCTAGTTCAGTTTAAACATACTGAGTCAAACGAATATTGTTAACATTCATTATTTACTTAGTCACTTTTTCAACTAAATACAGCATTTACAACATATGCTACTTGTCAATACAGAGGCTAAATTTATGATTGCACTGAACATAAATAAATAAAAATAGAAAATTACGAATGAATATACACATTTCATATTTAAACACAAACGGGTGAAGATGTCTGAAATTGTTTCAAATAATTTGTTTTCTTATAGGATTTCAACAACAAACAATCACGTTGTTAAATGGCTTAAATATGCCAATGTTAATTGCGAGGTAAATTGCCAAAACTACTATCTCCATGACTGTTGATTTTCTTTCTTGTATTGCACCTTCTTTCCTCACTATATACTTATACAACGGGGATTACACATCTCGGAGAGTGTACTTAGACGCTGCAACAACGTGCGTTGAAAATAACCCATTTATGCCTAGCGTCTACTAGAACAAAGGCCTTGGCAAACATGATGCGGCGTCTCATCAGGGTCTGCGCTGTTTGCTTTAAAGGAATTGCTGTAAGAAATATTCTAAATATCGAAATGAATATACTAGACAACCCTAATTTTGGAAATAAATTGATCCAATTTTCAAGGATGGGAGAGTCCACTAGGCATAAAAGGGTTAAAAATAGCACGTGTAAAGCGCTAATGAAGCAGCTGATAAATAGCTTGCGGAAATAGACAAGGCGGACAAAGTGGAGAAGAGGTACTCACTTAAAGGGCCTGTGGTTGATTCAATATTAACCTATACCTAAAATAAGCTTCACACTGCTGAAGTTCTGCTAAAACGCTGACGTGAATCATGAACGGCGACTTGCGTGCATGTGTTTATCGCGCGGTGTACCTTTATGGGAAACACAAAACTTACGATTATATCTGTTGGGCGCGCAACATTTTGTGCTGCTGTGTGTGTGTGGATTTTATTTTTTTAAATGCGAACTCACAAAGATGAGTGCTGTTAAAAAAAAAATATGTATGGAAATACTAACAGTTTTTTATCGTATGTCTTTGAACCAAAGAACGATTGCGAAAGCCAAAATATTTGACAAACTCTCGATCATCTGATAAACAAAAAGTTGGCTTAAATACCAACTACCAATACTTATTTGCCAGTAAGGCCAAATTAGAAGAAAATGTATATATGCACTTTTGTGCAGAACGTGAAGAAATAATAGTCAGTAAATGTGTTTCATGATGCAGACGCGATAAAAAGTGTGTACACATTAACATTTCACGTATAAACCAATGCGCATTTGTGTTTATATACTTATAATTGCCCAATCATTTTTAAACTGGCTTGCTTATAAAAGACGCGTATTTTGTTAGATAGATTTGATATATTTCTGTGACATGTTTACAACAAAAGGATTCCGCTGGTCGACGCTTGTTTTCTTGTGTTTGCTATATACGTGGCACAATATTTATTTAAACTTAATAATCAGGATTGTTTATAAATTGTTTTTGGAATTGAAACATTTTCATCGGTTTGTAACCATTGATGAATTTTACAGATGCCAAAATGTGAACAGACGGACATCACTTATTGATTAAATTGATTAACATGTTCCTGAATGTGGACACTTTGCGGTTCATACGAGACCACAACCTGCGCTATGACAGGGGAGAGGTGACGTACACAGTCGGAGAGAATCAGTTCGCAGACATGGTAGGATGACAGAAACAGTTATAGTGGGATATGAATTATAAAAGTGTATATATACTATTCTAGATAATGGTAAATTATATACATTTATCGATGTTCTACCACCAACACATATTGTTTTAAACATTAAAGAATACATTAAATTTTGATAAGCTGTATCCGATACTAGCGTTACATGTTTACATGTCTAAATTCCTTGCAGTTTAACGGTAGATACTTAATTAGTATGCGCATTTCCTCCGTACATGAGTGATTCTAAGTTGCTTATTATTCGTATTAAATGCACATTTATAAGTGAAATTTTCTACATAATTCAACGTTTTATATATGGTGTACATCAATTTAAAATATCTGACAAACATTGCCGTTACTTACCCAATCATTATAAATCTCTTTAACTCGTTCATATAATGTGAGAGTAAGCTCACTAAGGCTCACAAACATCCTTAATATATGAGCTCGTTTACTCCTGTAACATAATATGTGTTTACACTTCCTTTGAAATTGTTGCGTACTCACAGCATGTATTGTATATATAATATTTGAACTAGATAGTGATGCTCTATGCAACGGAAGAGCATAATCTTTTTTTTAATGGTGTTGTCAGACCTACATTAATTATAAAAAAAGCAATCCATTTTATTGAGAAATACTGAAGAGAGATATGTGTATATGAATGTTTTATTCTATATAAGATCCCAATATGAATACCAAACCAGCAGTTACTTGACCACTCAATTTAATTTCAACCGCCCCCGCCAGGCGGAGGACGAGTTCGAGAAGACGATGCTCCGGGGTCTGATCGTGCCCGAGGAGGGAGTGGAAGTCTACCCGGAAGCTCTGACAGAGCCCAATCCTAATGCCGATCTGGAAATCGATTGGAGACAGCGAGGGGTAGTGACACCCGTAAAATCACAGTTATAGTTCGAATGACCTACGATATATTGATTATTTTCAATAACCATATATATGTATTGTGTTCAATATATGTATTATCATATGTTACATTTGTCATTATGCGCAGTTGTTCTTAAAATATGCTAACATCTTGTGTTATTAATAAAAAAATATTTGTAAATAGCATTCCAGAAACGTAATGCAGCCAAAATAGATTTTCAGGACACTTTCGTGATATTTTGACTTTCGAACGTTATAAGTGTTCATTATAGATGCTGATTCACCAAGAATTAATGTTTTGTTGCTCGGATGCCACGGTTTTATTGTCATAACTGCAGCGTTGTTTACAAAAATGAATTGATTTGATAGCTATGTATAATCTCCATTGCAGATGCAAATCATTTAACTAGAGTGTATACTTTTTGCCAAAAGCAAGCCCAAAGCTGTTTGACATCGAAGTGTCCATAAAAAGAAGTATATAAATAATCATAATTAAATGTACTTTAACAGAATTACGTTTGCATGATTTGATACAATAAACAAACCAATACAAGTTCCTTCATAAGAAAAAACACGAATTTACTTTTGATCTTTGAACTTCTATGTTATCTTTTTAACGCTGTTGCGTTGTCATTGCATAACACTATTGTGTTATCGGTCTGTCATTTCAGAAATATTTCGCTATATATGACCCTTCATTGTGTGTATTTTTTTCAGAACTAATATTTAAGGATTATAACATAAACTTGTCTTGACTGCTAATTCGCAATATCATATTTTAATGTCATCTCAACACAAAAAGTTGAACGTTGTTTTTGTGGTGTTCGTGAAGTCCTAATTCATGCCCATGTCAATAACCCTTTTTATTTCAGGTCTTCTTCATAAACGTAATTGTATTACTGATATGTACGTCGTACTTTCAAGTCTACGATGATGTCATATCAGGGCGTGTGTGGCTCGTACTGGGCATTCTCCGCCCTCGGGTCACTGGAAACGATTATGGTTAAGAACCGTGGGAGGACAACCGATCTGTCCGAGCAGGATCTCGTGGACTGTGCAAACAGAAACTATGGTACGATATAGAAAGGCTATATGACCGTTTGGAAAGTACAGTGTATAGCAAAATGGTAGGGCAGCAAGAAGTAGGATTTGTCCATTTAGATAGCTACCCTAAAGTTAAAATTCTTATAGGTTAAATTCCAGCGGCTTAAATTCTCTTGTTATAGCTCGACGAAAAAATGATCAAATGATTTTAATATTACTTTGGAGCATTCGTCACATTTACTTTACCGTGCCTCAAACTAGGCCTCTGCTTGTAGATCATAAACTGAGGTCAATTTTCTTTGTCATATGCTAAATATTTATATTGTGTTTTTCAGAATAATATTATATGTGCTGCAAGTGTTTTATATTAGATCATATAATCATTAATTGTTGGATTATCTTCAAGAACATGTTGATAATTTTGATCAGTAAATATTTAAGATCACATTTCACGGTAAGTTTCATATAAAGCAACTTGATAAGTCAGTTGTAAATATCACATTTCAAAAACATGGTAAATCTGTCAATGCTGAAAATTGCATTTCTGGATTCAATGTCATAAAAGGCTTAGGTTGGTGAACATATTGTATAACTATGCGTATTCATATCAAATTGACAGGAAACTGGGGCTGCAGAGGAGGCTGGATGAACAACGCGTTCAACTACATCCGCAATGCCAAGGGGGTTAATACCGAACAGTGTTATCCGTATTCTGGTTCTGTACGTGCTTGAGTTTCTTCACAATTATTGTTCAGTTCAATACATGATTCCAATTGTTGATTTATTTGAATTATTTTAGAGCGCGCTTTTGACTATTTAGAAGATCAAAAACCAGAAATATCTGGAACTGTTTCACTTCAATAATATAGTTAAATGATAGAAACTTAAATCGAAACACATGTTTGGTACTTGTAACAATATTTGCAACAATATGTATTTAACAAGTTTAATTCATATATGTATATATAATTGGTCATAAGTTTCTACTTCAAGCATTCTTATTATTAAAAGTTTAAATATTCGGTGTAGGGATTGGAAAGATCAGACTTATGTTTTATAAATTATATTTGATTGCCCGCCTTTCGAAGACGTGGTGTATATTGTTTTGCACATGCTTGTCGGTAGAATAATCGTTCTGCCCGTTGACCTGTTTTCCACACGTCAATACACAGAGAACACTTTTACATATTTCCATGTTCATTTAAGTTGGTAGACTTAGTTTACAGGGTCATAAAAATCTTAATATATTAGTGTTTTTCCGTGTAATATCAAACGACCGTTTTTGACCACCGAACTATCCAAGATCATTTGTTGGTTACTCGCGTTACAGGTCAATCAAGCAGAGATCAACGCCACCAGGTCATAAAACATTATAACCGTTTCCTTTATCTTAAGAAAGCCCCAAAAAAAAGATCATGTAAATTATTTTGCTGGTTATTCTTGTGGGAAGATAATTCTCTTTTGATCAGAAACGTGCAATATTTCAAAACAAATGCAAAAGGTCAATAATACAGGTAGGTGCAATATTTAACAACAATTACACATGTAGACGATTTAGGAGTAAGTTGGAGATAGGGGGAATACACGATTTACACACAATACTTGCCGTTTGTTTAGTAGTGTGTTTTTATTAATTACCGAATATAGTTAAGGAAATTATTCTCACTCTAAAAATACGAGCCTCATACGCAAATAAAGGATTAACTAATAAAGTATGAACATGGTCGTCTCCTTTTGAGCAAACTGAATAGTGGAAAATAAAATTTAATTATGAGCATGATCAAGCAAATCTAGCAAAAGCTTCATTATGAGTTGGAAAAAAAACTGTTGCCCTATGCATTTTCAAACACATCATTGTATTGTGTCTGTGTTTGACAACATACATATGCGATACCAAAGCGTAAATATACTCAATATTGGGTTATCTGCAATAACAGAATACCAATGACATGAAACTTATATTCATATCTATCTGATTCACAACATTACCTTTAACTCAGTTGAGGCGCTAATTAGAACACAGTAAAAGCAATAGCTTCTGCATTTGCCAGAACAGAAAATATGGCGCCCAGACGATTGATCAGATTATTAAAAGCCTTAATAAGTAACTCAGTTGCCAATAAGTTCCATTCAACCTTTAGCCTAAACCTTTAGCAATCTGGTTTAAGCCTGATTTATGTGTAAAAAAGAAGCCCGATGATAAATTCCTGTGTTCGCCTTTTTAAGGACAACAGTTGCAGACACAAGAAAGATAGCATTGGGGCCTCAATTAGCGGATACCAGAACGTGGGGAGGTCCGAGCATTCCCTGGCCAGCTCCTTATCCAGTGTAGGACCAATCACAGTGGCAGCTGACTGCCACTGTCATTGAGGCTTCATGTGAGCATTATATCAGCCTCTTAAGTGTCCTATACTATAATGATCACACGTTTGTAAGAAAACGTCATCTCTTTATATTTGTTTTTTGTTAATTGGCTATGCTTATCAGAACAGCTATCGTCTAACAATTTCTTGTTATGCATCTTGTTAGTAAACAGGGTTTCTGTTTGGTTCCTCCTAAATGTTGTAATCAAGATGCTTTGAACTAATACTTCTTATCTGCCTTATAACGTTAAATGTAATATTTCAAATTGATAATTTATAGATGAGTCGTGTTTTGAGAAAACTGGGCATAATGCATGTGCGTAAAGTGTCGTCCCTGATTAGCCTGTGCGAACTGCATTTTCCGCTTTTATGAAATTTTTCGCTTAAATGAAGTCTCTTCTTAGCAAAAATACAATTTAGGCGTAAAGTGTCGTCCCTGACTGCACATGCTAATCTGGGACGACACGTTACGCACATGCATTTAGCCCAGTTTTCCCAGAACGCGACTCATATAATATACATCAATCTAACATATCCACTAGCAGGTACTACAGAAACGGGGTTTATTACAATCTGAACTGCAACGGCAACGTTCCGAACCACGCCATGCTTTCTGTTGGTTACGGGAGCGCCTCTGGAAACTACATGATCATTAAAAACAGGTACGTAAAGATTAGGAATTTTATTGTGTCCCTTTGATCGTGCTCGTTTTTTTAGTTAGCCTTAATTAATACAAACACTGCTGTAATTGTGTGAGATAAAATGTGTTTGTTGTATATAACGACATATTCATATTTCTAAAAATCACTGAAAGTGTGAGACTAACATATTTTCGATTGATATATGCGTGTATTCTTAATAACCAAATTTGTGGCTGTAACATAAATAACTATATAATTATATTTTCAGATGATAGATGGGATATTTGATTTATATTTAAATGTGACGACAAATAGTTTTCTGCTTTTATTTCAGTTGGGGAACCACGTGGGGTGACAAGGGGTACGTCTTCATGGCCAAGGACAAGGGCGACACCTGTGGGCTGAGCAAATTTGCAAGCTATCCGACACTGTAAATGGTCAAGTCAGCTGCAACATTATAATAACTGTAGAGTCAGCTATACTCTTGTATATAAGTGTTATATTTTGTGTACGGACTTATATATACTTGTTTATATAGTTTACATTCATCGTGTTATGTATGATATGCAAGTAGGGTTTTCGAAACATCAGTTTTTATGACCTGCATAATATTGCAAGGCAAATATTTCACTGGTATAATGCTCGTCACACTTACTTAGTTGGCGCAGTTTCTAATACCAATATTTGAAATTTTACTCACATGGAACATTCGTAATACGTTGTTTATTTTTATTAAACGGTGTATTGCTTTTAGGCAAATGTATGATATGGATGATAACATACTAGTTTGTGTAACCCACAAACAGTTATCACTTCAAACGCAAGTGTTATTTTATTAACGTAAATGTACGCCAGATCCTTTGCTGTTAAGCATCTTTTTTATATTTAATTAAACAATAAAAATATGATAAACATTAACAGATATCTGACACAGTATTCGAACCAATAAGGTGTAAAATTCTAAAAATGATCCAACGTGAAATTATGCATACATTGACAGTTGAGGATACAATGACTATTAGCTTCGTTTTGAATAACGCAGACAGTTGCGCTATAAATTCACAACCAGCTAAGTAACTCTGTAAATATACACTTTATGTTCTTCTCTTGCACAAACGTATTAAAATGTTTCATGCAAATGTGTCTTTGCTCGTTATTGTGGATATTGATTTTTATATTTTAGCGTAAAAAATTCCAGTTTGCCGTTTTGTTTTTCTTGTTACATAACAGAGAAAAAACATTTAATTTCCGAGATTTAGTCAATTCAACGCTGTTTATTAGACACTTTACTGTTAGTTATTTTTATCCGCAAGCAATTAAGCACATTTTCATATGTATGAATACCATGCAACCGAATGGAAAAGCGTTGTCCTTTTGTCGATAGTCAAAGGAAAATCTAACATCAGTTCGCAACGAGAACGACATTTAGAGTTTTGTGATGAGTTGTTTTTTAACAGTAATTCGTATTTTTCTAACTATTATAATGTCATTTTTTGTAGAAAGAAACGTAAATATAATGAAAAAATACGATTTTAATACATTAATTACATTAATTAATTGTCATTCAAGAAGTGCAAAGCATTATGGCCACAACTTCAGCGCTTTAGGTTTCATCTTGAATGAATTATAACATCCATTGTATAAAGTTCTACATACACATATACGATTTTGATCCAAATCTGACAATGCACCCTTTGTGCTGTAATATATCAATATAGTTAATCAAAACTTGAAGTCAAATTTGTATAAATATATGCTTTTGTGTAACGTATTTCTCAAAATAACGGTGGTATTCAAACAGAAGAATAACATTTCTTTGTAGATATACTTAGATCGCTCGCATGTGGAATGGGACATGACCAGTTTCGAATCCAGAAGGATTATTTGAATAATCTGTTTGGGGCATCACTCTTTGATATCTCTTATTATGTTTTATGCGTGAAATTAAAAACAAGCATCAGGACCAATGAAGACAGGGTACATGATTGGACCATACTCAATAAATTACCGCTATATGATGCTTTATGTTAAATAGTACATCTCTTTGTGTTAAAGAGTTTTATATACTTAACCGCTTTTGACCACAAGTACATGATTAGTTCAAGACTCTTGTCTGATGGCATATGCCAAATATCAAAGGTTCGCGACTTATGGTTTCAAAGATGAAGAATGTTAAAGAATGCAGGCTTCATACGTATATATAAGTGACGAGCCACGTTAATCATCAGACCGGATTAAACCTTTAACAATGACCATTTCGAGGTGTTGATCCAAGCTTCGTGTTCTTCCGATGAATGTTATCGTGCGTAAAGGCAACCGTGATATCCACAAGAAACCCGCTGAAAGGTTCAATCAAACCTTATTAAAGATGTAAGGGACCTTAATTTACGAACAGAAACATCCTTTGTCGGTCCCTTTGTTTATGCTTAAAATGCTACTTAGTCTGAGGCGACTCGTTATTCCCCACATTACTTAATGTTTGGATGGAATCCCAGAATTGTTATTGACACATTTTTGGAAACCAAATCCGGGAATGAAGGACATCCAGATCCTGCTGGATATGTGCAAATACTTCAGATTCGCTTGCAGCAAGCTAGCTGCTGAGGCCTCAGTGAAGCAGGGTGCACATAATAAAGCACTATATGACGGCAAGGAAGGTGCTTCCGGTTTAGATGTAAATAATAAAGTTTTGGTCCGTCAAACTCATTTTGATGGAAAGCACAAACTTGCTGACAGATGGGAACCACACACATATACAGTTGTAGAAATTCCAAATCGATATACCTGTATATAGGGAAAAACGTGATGATGTAATCGGACTAATAAAAACCTTACACAGGAATGTATTTGTACCAGTATCTTCACTCCCTAGTGTATCTCCTCAATTTCTTTCCCAAATAGAAATTCAAAATACAAAACGTATAACCAGATCCCGGTCCAAACATGTGGATTCAACTGACAGTGATTGTTCCACAGAGTCAGATAACTTCATAATTTCACAGCGTAGAGCTGGATATATACCAGGTTATACAGTCAAAAGACAACGGTCAAGCAGTCTGAGTCCAAATCCGCATTCAGTATTAAGTGATAGTGAGACTGATAGTTGATAATCTTAGACACAGTCAATTGTTTGGAGTAGGATGTCTGAGCAAATAATGTTCATAATTCTTTAATTAATCAAAGTTCTACAACATCAATAGCAAACTCTTAAGAAGATCCAGTCAAGTCAAGTCAAGTCAAATAAATTTTATCTACAAACAGAGCTCCAGATAAGGGTCGTATTTCCGTAATTACGAATTATTTTCAAGTCCGTTACGTATTTATTTTAAAATCTTGTCGTACCATTAAGAATTAAAAAATCAAGTTACGAATATTATTTTTACATCGGTTCGTATCGATTTTTATTGAGTTCTTTTCGCGTATTAAAGATCTTTGCGGTGCTTATATAGAATGGTTATCGGGTTTGTTTGTTTAAAAAAGCGCATTTTTTCCAATAAAAGCGGCGTATACAGTCTATCTGTCAAAAACAATGGCGGCGCCCAGAGAGCGTCCTAAAAAACTGCAAAGCGTCCAAAAACACGCTTTCAACATATTGTACGCAAAGTGAGCCGAAGTTAAATGTTTAGAAAGACATTATAGTAAAGATCTTATACGATGTTGTATGTTCAGTTGCCGACACAGTCGGAAAAGCTAAACAAAAACGCGACACGACGCGTCCAAACTTCAACCCCAAAAAACATTGAACGAGTGGAAGGGACAAGTCCCGTGGCTGATTGTTGAAAAGATTGAAGGGGAGACCCGTTTTAATTGTGAAATATGTAAAAATTCATCTAAGGCATGCAATCTAAGCACAGTTTGGGCATATAAAGGTATTTGAAAAATAAAATTGTATAATACTGAAAAGACACTGTTGAACTCGTATAAATAAAGTTGCTAGTATGTTTATTTTGATTTTGTTGCATGAAAATAACCATTATTATTTATTTTTAGGTAATTTAGAAAAAATAAGAATTATTTTCCAAAACTTAGTAGTAACGTTAAGAATAAAAATTCAGAGTTAAGAATTCTTTTTGAAAATCTGGTAGTAATTTAAGAATTTCACAAAACCTTATCTGGAGCTCTGTACAAAGTCGGATACACAAACAGGTAGCATAAGCTCTAATGAGCTTTTTAAACATTACAAGTACATATAAATTCATACACATAAAGCATGTTAAGATCACTGTTAAGACAAACAAACTAAATTTTGCATGTATTATCACATACACTATTATATATATATATATATATATATATATATATATATATATATATATATATATATATATATATATATATATATATATAAATATGTTAATATAATGCTATTGTAGTACATCAAAGAGGTAAGGTACTAGGTAATATATAGATACATTAAACATATAAAACCTGACCTACAAACATTATACAAGTATTACAGAGTTTAAACGTGTGATGTAGCTGCTGATCTTGACTAAATGTCTAAAAACCGCCATAAAAGAGAGTACAAACACTAAAGGACAAATATGGACACAACAGTGCGACAAGTAAAAATGTAGTAAGAGATCGACTATCCCCTCAAATTAGATTTGTGAGGAACTAAGCAACAGGTACCTCACAAGACAGAGTAAACATATAATTAAATCTATGCACTTCAAGCAAGGATAGCACATTGTTAAAACCGGACATTCAAAATAGACATAGACTAGTACAAGTATGACTAAGCGCATATATGATTAAGACTAGTATTTAGCACATATAATCAAGCACATGTAAAGCATTTAAAGCATTGCAGACTAATAAAGCTATTATGAGCATGCAACTAATCGTTCTAGACCTTGCTAAACTATCTATGAACTATAAACTAGAGCAACAGAGAACAAAATAACATAGGAAAGCTGGCAACATAACATGGCAAAATAACGAAATGACAGAAATCCAGGTATTTCGCTGCCAAGGCTATTGAAAAGACAATTATGTGACATCGCACGAGGAACAAGAGCAGTTTTCTCCATGCCAAGTATTTACTAGAGATCGGCAATGGTTAAAAGAGGATGCTTTCCTGAAGTTTTCCGGAAGGTCATTCCATAGTTTGGCAGCAGCATACCTAAAAGATTTCTTACCATATCTTTCTGTCCTTGGTAGGGGTATCTCAACAGTATTAGAGTGCCTTAAATTATAATTAACATTTTTTAGATGCAGTAAATCATGTAGATACTCTGGGGACATTTCATTAAGAAGTGTGTATGTTTCTAAGGCAATAGATCTTAACCTTCTAACTTTCAGTGAGATAAGACCAGATTTTTTCAAGTAATTCATCATAGCTGCTGCAGAAATCATCATATATGAATCTCAGAGCTCTTTCCTGTATTTTCTCTATCTTTCTAGTATTAGATTCATTGGTAAAGTGTCAAGTCAGAGGACAATAGTTAAAGTTTGACATAACAAAAGAGTAATATATAGTGAGTCTGCTTAATCTATTCAGATGTCTTCCAATCCGTTTCAATACATTCAGCTGTCTAGAAGCTTTCTTACAAATACTTGAAATTTAACATAAAATCTAGATTTACACCAATTAATTTCACTTCATCTTCACATGTTATTTCTATATTATAAAATTTAAAGTTAATTTTATGCTGGTGGGTTTTCTTCCCAAGAGCTATTGCCTTAAATTTCTCTGGGTTTGCCTGCATATGATTTTTTGAGAACCAGTCCATAAGACGTAAGCTATCTGTTTCTAATGTACAAACTAAATCTGTAACACAGGAACTAGAGTAAGAAAGAGTATTGCCATCTGCATAGTTGTATAATTGGCTTTTGTTTATAAAATAAAATATGTCATTAATAAATATGTTGAAAAGTATAGGTCCAAGTTTGGAACCTTGTGGAACACCTTTTATGATACCTTGATAGTTACTACATATATTTCCTATCTTAACACATTGTTTCCTATTAGATAAAAAAACTTTCAATAAGATTCAAAGACTGATCAGAAATACCATAGAATTTCATTTTTAGTAACAATAAATCATGAGGCAAACAATCAAAGGCTTTAGATATATCCATCAGAAATGCTGCCAGATACTGATTTTTGTCCAGGAGGTATTTCCAGTCTTCAACAATTTTTAGTAGAGCAGTATTGCATCCATAGCCGGGCCTAAATGTACTAAGAAAAGGGTTAAACACATTATCAAAATGTGACATTAATTGCTCATAGATGGCTCTCTCAAATACCTTTGACATTACAGGTAAAAGACTCACTGGTCTGTAGTTACTCTTATCTAAAATACTGTTTTTCTTATGAATAGGTACAACTTGAGCTTTTTTTATGTTATCTGGGAAAATTGATTGATCTATACATCTATTTATCATATCTGTAAGTGATTGGGTAACAACAGGTGAAACTATTTTAAGCATTTTAACTGAGGTATTATCACACCCTGTTGCCTTTTTAGTACTCATGTTTTCTATTTATTTATTAACAAAATTTTCAGAAACAGGCTTGAAAACTAAATTATCATCTGTAATACATGTAATGGTATTTTCTCTTATTTTGTTTACACTGATATGATTATCATCACATGATACATTGCTATCACCTATATTTTTTGCAACATTTATGTAGAAGTCATTGAAAACATTGCTTATCTCTTCCTGGTCAGATATCAAAACATCATTCTCACTAAGTACAAAATTCTTTTAAAAAGTAGAACCCTTATTTGTTAAAAAAGGCTTAATAGTCTTCCAAAAATCAGATTGCTTACAACCTCCTACACATCTATCCAGAAAATAATGTTTAACAGATTGTTTCTTAATTGTAGTTACAAAATTCCTTTCTTGTCTATAGTTTTCCCAATTAACAGCATTTTTGTTTCTTAAATACTTATTAAACATCATTTTTTTCTTATATATAGCTTTCCTCAAAGTAGAGTTCATATAAGGGGCAGGTTGAAGAGAATTCTTTTTTTGCCTATTTGGGGCATGCTTATCATAGGTTTCAGTCAGTAGTGTTAAAAAAAATTCAGAAACTACTTTCAGATTTTCCTCTGTTTTAATAAATGATAGGTCTGAATTTGTAAAATCATTTAACAATTGTCTACATCAAATTTCTTAAAACTTCTATAGCTAATCCACCTAGCTTTGTATGTTGGGACAGTTAAATTTAAAATAGAATTAATTATATTGTGGCAGTCACTGATACTGCAATTAAAATTCAATATGTTTGAACATTTATTCGGCAAGTTGGTAAGTATAACATCAAGAAGACTAGGCTCATGATTTGAAGTATAACATGTAGGTGATTTCATCATATTTGCAAGGTCAAAATGTAACATAGTTCAGTAATATTTGTACATTTCTCTTTAATAAGGCAATCATAGTTCAGTTCTCCAAGAAAGATATAGTAATCATAGTGTGTAGTGTTTTTATCTATACAATTATAGAGGTCTTCAAATGAGTCAGTTTCTTTCAAGCTGGGCGGGCGATACAAGCCCGATATCAGCAATTTTGAACGTTCGAGTATTACTTCAATGCAGATGGATTCTACGGCATTGAATTCAAAGGATTGCTTCCTGTCTCCAGCCAGGTCTGATCTGAGGTAGGCTGCTACACCTCCACCATGTGCATTTCTGTCCGCCCTCCAGAAGTGGTAGTTATCAACTTGAAATTGTGCACCAACAAAACTATCGTCAAGTTTGGTTTCAGAGATAAACAATAAGTCAACATAATTTTTCAATAGAAGTTCTTTTATGTGACAAAATTTGTTCCGCAAACTATTAATGTTCAAATATGTTGACAGAAACTTGTTTGGCTGTTTACTTCGGAGTTGGTATAGTTCTTCGAAAATGTCATTCAAGTTAAGATCATCGTCAGGGGTCGCATCAGAGGCAAAAGAAACCGACGACCCTGTAGATATGCGGAAGTTACTTTTATCTTGAAAAAAAGGAGTCCGGGAAATGACAATTTTCACATGTATTACACGTTAAATGTTCAGGGCTGTTCCCAAGCCTTTTATACTATTTGAGGGTAACGTTAGCACAGCGGATGTGAATTCATTTGTAGCAAGCCTCACATTGTAGCACTTTTGCGTTAGAAGCCACTGTTTTGTTGCATTAACCACATAAGTCTTTTGTGGGACCCGGATTGAGTGCAATATCCCCACTAAACAAAAGAAGATACCATGTATAATATTGGTTGAAGTTAGCTGGCACTGATTGAACACGTCGTGTATGTTTAATATGATTGTTGTAAATTGTACAATGAATGTTTATCAAGTCCGAATTTGGGGCAATTTTTTACCATTTCTCCTCCCTAGTCGGGCAATTCTGCTGGCACGCATCGTCTGATCCCGTTGTGTTACCTATGTATTAAATTCCGGTGACATCTTTGAAATTGGATGGGCGTTGAAGGTAACAATAAATGAATGTCAACAAAAAAATAAAGTTAAAGAAATTCCTCGATAAAAAGTATCCAGTTCTCACCACACGCGGAGCCTACAGCTTTTAGTTATGATTTCGATTAAAATTTCCCTTTATAAACACTTTAAAATTTATAAAACATAAAAAATGTATCCCTTCGAAAAAATTCGGGTGTGCTCCTTGACGCAGTGCTCCTCCAGTGATAAACCAATCCCAAGTAAATACTCAGACTTCACCCCAGACAACAAAACACCATACACCTCAAGTTACCATCAATCCAGCAATACACCAGGAATTAGTTGGAAGCAGACCCCAAAGGCTCAGGAAACCTCCAGATAGAAATGGAGAATGGGTCATGCTGTTTGTTTACTATGTATTACTCATAAACCCTTTGAAATTATGTTACAGATTTAAATCTCATGAACATATTAAAACTACTGTATAGTTTAGTCTGTTTCATATCAAGTCTGTTTGTTAAGTTTCATATTTTCCATATTAAAATAATTTACATGTACATGTAAACCTGATGAATATTATTTTGTATATGTTGCTCTTGAGTATAAATTTTTATCCTGTTAATCACTAGTGTTAAATATTAATACTATCTGATACAGAAAAGTTTGTAAATAACTTTCAAATAATCAGTAACAGTATATATTGGTCAATATCTTGATCAGTAAATAAAGGCTGTTTTTTAGTAATTTTATTGTTTAAATGTAAAAAATTGTACTGCAATCATGATGCGTAGTTATATTCAACCTTCTAAGTTGAATAATTTTGCACATTTTCCCTGTACATGATTTTAGAGCCCATGTGTTTACATCTGACTGATAATTAGGTCAACCCTCATCAGATTGAACAGCTGTTTTCATGCATATAGATGTCGTGATCTTTATAATCTTCCCACACACTAAAACGCCTAAGTCCTTGTAAAAAATTGTCTACTATGGTGGAAAACGTACGCAGTAATTTTAAATTGTTGGTATAGGTAAAAGCGTAATATTCTAGTAAGAATATATTACTTTATAAAAAATTGTGCTTCATGTGTACATTTAAAATTAAATGTCAGGAGCCATTTTTCTATCTCCTCTAATAACTATTTATCCAATCAAGACTGTGAGAGAGCTTCAGTGTGGGTGAATGGCGATGAATGAGTGAGTCATATTACTAACCTTGCATGCCTTTTAGGTAAGATAATTTCATGAACATCTTTATGATTTTAAATATCTTAAATATTTTGTTCATTTTGTTATTTAACCTTTAAGAGGTGCACGCAATTTCCGTTTGCTTCAAAACCTTTTATATTTAGGTATTGTGTACATCTAGTCACTGGTGAGTCATTTTAGTATTTTAAGTGTAGTTACTTGTATTTTTGTTATAATTGTAATCATTCTATTATTTGAATTATGTTGTATTTTTCAATTATATGATTTATAATTCATCATATTACTTAAAAAGCTTTATTTAAATATATTTCAGATCATCATCATTTATATGATTGATAAAAATAAAAGTTGTAAATTATATCCACTGGTGTTAACTACACAAACCCGAGCTATATAAAAAGTGGAACTTCTCGGGGCGATAAAACACCGTTCTCTATCAAAACGCAGCTCGTACGAGTGAAAGGCAACGTATCACAAGACTGGAAAACAGGGAGTATAAATCGCTGTACGGGACGAAACATTAAAAGGGGACTTTTCACAGATTGTGTCATCTATTTAAGCGTGTCATTAAATGCTTTATATTGATCATTTTAAACATTGGACCTAAAAATATCCAGTAAAAAATAAATACAATTTGAAAAAGAAAAACAGTAACCCTCAACCGGGCTCGAACTACTGACCACTGAATTCCTGGAGTAAAAAGTATTACGCTTAGACCACTCGACCATCCGTGCTAATGCTACGATGGCATGTATTTTTTAGTTAAATAAGCAATCCTCGTAGTTTCACAAAATATAACGACAACAACAAAACTTTCCAAATTATTTAATCATTTCGCGTTGCAACGCTTTATAATTTTCAGGTTTTAAAATCGTAAAAAAATGCATATAATGGATATTTTAGAGCATGGTAAATGTTAAGTATTACTATTTCCTCACAAATATCATAACTAAAACGAAAATTTGCGAATTTGAAACAATTTTTTTAAATTTTGTCAATTTACCAAAACGTGAAAAGGCCACTTAAAGGTGCATAATAACTCCACAAGATTGTACGGTACGGTCTTATCTTATAATGGTGGACTTTCTTAAGCTTTTGACGGGATATGAGATAAGAAGGACTTAAGAATGTACAGTGCAATTATTCAAGAACGTGAAAACAAATTATAATAACAAATGTTCTCTTCTCCACTTATCGTCAGTGCGCGCAGGTATGCCTTCAAACACCGCGAAACTGATATTCAGAACGAAATTGAAAACTTATTTGGCAGTTTATCGGATTTAATTGTAGACTGATGCATGTGGAATTTTAGTTAAGACATTGAGCACAGCGTTACGCAGCCGGAGGTCTTGGAAGGTAACAAAGTGGATGATTTGCGCACCTCAAGAAATGTTGATGCTACCCATCATAGTGTGTCTGGTCATAATGCTGGCCCGGACATACATCAGACTTGCTGACATTCTGTAAGACATTTAGCTGGAAGTTGCTCGCGAACTGATGGAGGAAAGCTACTACATATCTTCCCCCAGCCCATATCATTACATCACAAGTGCAAACCAACAATTATACGACAGAGCAATATTTTCATCTAAGGAAAATGTATCGGATCAAGATTTCCGAAGTCTTAGCGAGAAAGTTGGCGACATATCCAAAGCACATAGCCCATATTAAGCAACATCAGTTATAAGTTATCATAACTATAATATAAGCATGCGGAAATATTGAATACATGCGATCAGCACATGGTTTTCAACTTTCAAGTACATATCTCATCACTGTCCCGTGTTTTATTTCCTTATTTCGAATTCGCAAATGACTTATCGCATTGAAAGCGCATGTTTGATATAATATGCATTGTTTATTTGAATTTACACCACACAATGGGTTACAGAAAATTAATATTGTTCACTCCTATTGAAATGAAAAGAGATTGTGGTCAAAGAAGAGTGCAAAGTAATGACTTAACAAAGCAACATACGCACGTGTTTTTTAGAGTATATTGTTTGACAAATTGAGCGGTTCAATGCACGTGTTAGTGTCTTAAGTTGTGATATCCATCTGCACTTAATTGAAACAGGTCGGGGCATCTTATTGGTTGCAAGCATTCGTTGCTATCATGTTAAACATATAATGTTGCATCTTCTATGTATAGTACACACATTTGATAGATCATGGAAGAATTTAAAATATAAACAATCGGATGGTTATCAAAATAAGGTGTATTAAGTTAAGCCAGAATAGTACACGTCTCTTTCATCTGATCGATTGATGACACCACGAACATAGGCACGTTATTTTATGCTATAACAGCGAAGATACACACTGAAATAAATTTGGTCAGTAATATTGAAAATTATTAACAAATGCTCTCGCAGCATCGCATGACAAACAGTATTGAATCGATTAATATTTGTATAGTTAAATACATGCAAGGTAAAGAATATATTTATTGCTATCAGTGTAAGACCGTATTATCATTTCATGAGCGGTCGTTACATATAACAGCGATTTAAGGGGCCTTTTCACGTTCGGGTAAATTGACAAAATTGAAAAAAAGTTGCTTTAGAATCGCAAATTTTCGTTTTAGTTATGATATTTGTGAGGAAACAGTAATACTGAACATTCACCATGCTCTAAACTAGCCATTATATGCATCTTTTGATGATTTAAAACCTAATTATTATAAAGCGTTGCAACGCGAAACAAATTAATAATTTGGAGAGTTCTGTTGTTGTCGCTATAGTTTGTGAAACTACGAGGATTACTTATATAGAGTATAAAATACTTTTGGAATTGTATCTGGAAGGATGGTCGAGAGGGCTAGGTCGTAGACTTTTTACTCCAGGACTCCAGGGTTCGAGCCCTGCTGAGGTTTACTTTTTTTCATTTTTAAAGTTTATTCTTGATTTTTTACTGGGACTTTTAAGATCAAATGTTTACATTTATCAATATAAAGCATTTAATGACAAACTACAAAACATGCCAAAATCTGTGAAAAGGCCCCTTCAAATGAACGCTTTTTCATTTTGTTTCAAGCTCTTGTACAAATACATTAAAATGTGTGCAAATTGTGCTTGAGCGTAACTGCAGTTCGTGTGCTTTAACTTGAATGACGTTGCATGATTTAAAACATATTGCTCACTGTTGTTATAGGAAAATATTACCTTCGCTTCCGCATCGTTGACACTTAAATAGGATATTTATTGTTTTATACTATTGAAGGTTTAACAGGTCGAAATTTACACTCACTATGAAGTATATCGCATATCTTTATAAATATATTCACATAAAATTCCAAAATAGTTGGTACCAAGAAAGAGTGAAATTATTCAACCTGATCATTTCACTCAAGATATCAAAAATTCGAAGATGAGCGGAGCGGAAGGACACATGTAATCCATTTAGTTAGTACAACCTTATAATGCAAATATTGTTAACGTTATTGCAAACGTGTATGCAACGATTTGGACGGTGTCCCTTTTCATGAAAAATTATTTTATAATTCGTCACATGATCTTTTCCTTAGAAAATATATGCATTATACGCATTACATCAACGCCCTAAGAAGTCATCCATGATTCAAATGTAATATTACACGTACGATTACATAATGAACTGATCTGATTGCAAAAGTCATTTAATTTACCGTGCCACTGCTTCTTTGCATTAACAGTTAAACGAGTTAAACATGTATCAGACTCATTTGTGTCGAGTTGTGTAAGACAAAAAGCTAACTTAAATGCAATACAGAACATAGTCTGTTTTGATTCATTGTTCTCTCGGGATTTCAGTTTATGTCTACACAAATTGCACACTTTTTACGATCATCGTTTGTTTTATTACCACAGTTCACTTGGACCCATAATCCTCAACACGTTATAATGGGTACCTTTTTTAAAACAAGATTACTTCTACTGCGGATATGTTCCTCCCCTCCCAGCCGCCCCCCCCCCCCCCTCCGCCCTGGTATTAAGTATCTCGGTAAAAGCTGTCTAATTGTATACAATTGATATTTCATAATAGTTGTATATGAAGTTACATTCACGTTAAGCAAATGCCCCGCTAAAGTTTTTTGGCCGATAAGTCTACTGGTTTGCAATATAATAAAACGCATACAAAAATGTTAACGGACAGAGAAAAAAACCATTGCATTAGAACCTAGTACCCGTTTGAAACTCTGCATTAAAACATTTCGAATTAGGAAAACATGTATTATATCTATTATTGTTTCCACATTTGTATCAAGAGTTTTAAAAAGTCAATATCAATGGGACAATTAATAGTTTTCTCTGTATGGTTACATGTTCGTTTTAATACTGTCATGCACATAGAACTGTCCGCCTACTACGTGATAAAGAATTTAAATGTTTTGCAAACACTACGCACGGATTAAAGTTTACCACTGTACTATACTGCCGCACTCACGTCACGTGATAAGGGTTTTACTGTGGCGGATAAAAATGATCTCAGAATGCATTAAAAATAGACATTAGATCATGTTATTGGCTGATTCTAAACACCAGTTTAAACACTTGTTTATAATCAGTATTAATATGGTCATCTTATATTTATTATGTTTCTTGAATCGTCATTGATTTGAAAATCTAATATACTAACAAAATGCAACTTACAGGCTTGGTTTTTATAATTAGTGTTATATCAAGTAAGTGCAAGATGTTTTCGTAACATGTATTTGACGAGGGATAAATACAAATAAACATTTGTGTACTAGATTCGTGTTAAGTGAAAATGTGTAAAATCATCCTTACTATTAATATTAATGATGAGCTGCAATTTATACGCCCTGTAATATGGCATTTTATTTCAGAATCACAAGGAATACGTATAGATGCCACACTTATAACCCCTACGCAATTGAAGATATCTTGTTTTTATGACGATGCATCATCAGGTATGATAAAGATTTATAGACTCCATGACAACAACGAAAATGCAACTGTTTCTGTCCAAACAGGGTCCAAGTGTAAGTTATTCACGCCGTTATCTGATAAGATTGTGAAGTGTGTATGTTTAAGTCCAAATCAAGTGGATTGTTTCATTACAAGTCCCAGTATTGGAGACCGATGGAAATGTGCGACTTTCCAATACGGAAAACCTGTGTACAGTGATATTGCAAATGGTATCGCTCAAGGTAACTATGATATAATAATTTTGAAAACATTAATTGTACTAAGTGTTATAATTGAGCAAGTGCATTTATTTTTGTGACATTTGAAATATATATATATTATGCCATAGATCCTGGTACAAAAACAACCATAAACATGAACTATTTTGAGACAGTCGCAGTTTCAATTACTATGTCGGGGCAATTGTGTGCAGTAAATATAAGAAGAAACATTATTAATAATATTTTTTTAAAGACGTTACATTAATCTATTAGCATTATGTTCAATGTAGAAATCGATTAAAATATTTGTCTAAATTGAAACAGCAAATTAAAATAAGTAATTATATATATGTCGTATCATATGCTGTGTGTGTTAAATTATTGCAAACGAGAAGAATGATCTTAATTTGATGCCGGTTTTCGAGGCCGATGTCCTTTTTTAAATAGACATTATTTACTTTACCCCCAAATGAGCCGAGAGTATTTATTTTATTTAACGTAATAATACTTTGTTAACATTAACGACACTCCGAAATTACTCTTAAGTTAAATCGCTATTGCCTTTTATTTAAACTTATATTCGATTCATTTTATTTTCCATGACACATTCCGATATGTGTAATTCATTATAAATCATTATAAATAATGAGTGGCTTGCCAGACATGTATTTGTCAAATTGAGTTTGTCTTAAATCATAAGTTTTTTATGTTTGGTGTGTGGTATGACGATTGAATGCGCCTGTTGAAAAGTTGTATCTTGAAATGTACTTTGTTATCAAGTTATTGTCTACGCTAATCTGCCCTCAAAAAATAGTAATATTATTATTATTTAAACATAATCGTTACATTCGCCCCTTCAATATTACAAATGTGCGTTTTATATACGCCACCAATGATGATGGGGCATGTAGTGTGAACGTCTGTTCTCGATCAAGATAAAGGTCTCACTTCATTGTCGCCGGAATATACGAGTTAAAGAGAAAAGCCCTGTTCGAAGATAGCATGTGTCCAGCATTCGATCGCAATTGAGAATCAATGTCAATTTCATCAAGTAAACTGTTTAAATTGATTTATTGATTGCTTCTATTATATATTGCATGCGAATACATTTATACTACTTTAAAGGGGCCTTTTCACGTTTTTTGTAATTTGACAAAATTAAAAAAGTTGTATCAGATTCGCAAATTTTCGTTTTATTTATGATATTTGTGAGGAAATAGTAATAGTGAACATTTACCATGCTCTAAAATATCCATTTTATGCATACTTTATTTGCACAAGAAGCGAGAGTTCAAGCTGCTATATTCTGTTGACATCATAAACTTAAACGCAAATATATCTCATTACTTAACTATTAAAGCAAATAGATTCGACGGTGTCATTTATACATGAAACAACAATAATGCATCGATTTCATAAACACAAAAATGAGCGAACGACATCAGATTTCGCATTTAAAATGAAAGATAAAATATGATAAATAATACAAAATTAATGTAGAAAACGTATCAAAGGTAAAAGGTTAAAATACTTACAATATTAACCCGGAAGATTTCAAACGATTATGACAGGGCGCGTATAACAACATATCTAGTGTTCTTTAGATCTTTTCTAGTATTCCGAACGATCGTCAACTCATTCGGTTCCGGCTATAATGAGTGCACTTTATTTTCTTGTATGTTTATAAGACAATCCTGTGCGGTGTCAAAATCATGAATGTATAAAAGTTTAATGTTTGCTCGCAATACACATGTACATAAATTGTAATCCGTTTGTGTTCAGGACATGTAACATTAAGAATGTATATAAACGACTAAATGCTTGAACTCTCGCTTCTTGTGCAAATAAAGTTGTGTTTATATCAGCAGAGCTTATTGAAGGTTCAAACATGACTACGACTGGCCTCATGTCGTTTAGAACAAGCATCGCATATGCTGAAATTACATCTTTGATTGATCGCACATCCTTAGAATCCACGTTGCCTTCGATGACAAAGAAGAAACAACAGAAAGGTCGTATCTACCGCCATAACGATAATTTATGGTTTACTTATTTGCTCATTTTACTTTTACTAAGTGCATGTGTTAAGCATTATCTTAATTCGTGCATGTGAATATTGTATACTGTTTCTATTATTATAACTATATATAATTGTCACAGTGTCAAGGACACCAGATCGCACAGTGTCTTACCTAAAGACTACATATTCACTCTTAGAAAATGTCACAAATACATCAATCATATTAATGAACCTGACGACGGGCACTTGGGAGATAAATACAGATGAGAACCACACTTATACCCAGAGTCAAAGTACGTTACAAGTTAAACATCTGAATTTGCAATAAACTAAATATGTGCCTCCTTTATGCAATATTTTCAAATCCATTTTTAGTGTATCCAAATACCAAGCAGTTATTTATTTTGATTTATATATTTCACTACTTTATAATTTCTTTCAGAGACTTCAACTCGTTTGCTAATCATTATCGTCGGTGTTGTTGGTTCCTCGATTGTTCTAGTGCCTATGATACTGGCTGGTCAGTGTCTGGTGTGTCGCATTCGGTCAGGTAATACTCGGATGTTTCGAGATAATTGCACACAAAGTTATTTTCACAGTTGGTAATCGGTGATCTGTAAAATGCGTTTACTTATGTGGTCGCTAATAATTATAAAACTTGGATTTGCATTTTGATTGCGTGAAGTTCAACCCAAATATAAACGCTAGTTGATTTGTGTTGATACCAATCTTGTATTAAATCTTTTGAAACATGTTCGCATTATTTGCAATTCTCTGTAAAGAATATTGAAGTAATCAGAACGATGCACTCGCACCGTGTTGTCGAATGATATTAGTAAAAAAAATGCTGTGGACGAGTCTGATTAATATACAACACTTACGCCAAATGCAATAATGCGTTATGAAATATGCAAGTAAAATTTACCATAAGAAGTGTTCTCTGTCCTTCAGAATCGGCTTGCGCCATTTTATATCTACAAGAATTGTGTATGTGCAGGTAATGCTTAAACAAAAATAATACTAAGGTAATGTTGGTACTTAAAACGCACAATTTCATTGAGATGAACTTTATTAGTGTGCCGAGGTTTTTTTTCGTGCAGAGACTGATATTTTACAAAACGATACATGATCATGTTTTCCTGTTTAGCATTCCTCCAGGCCACCCCCATGTTTAATGAAATGATTAAATACAATCGCTACATGTTTAGCGGGAACAAACTTATTGAAGCGAGACTGACTATGTGGAATGACGTTTCACGTGTCAATTTTGATGTCATGATCACATACGTTAAACATTTTTAAACTACCTGTCTAAAATAAATTACATATAGCTTGTATCAGGCAACGTTGTATCAGGTTGATATCAACGTGTAGTCATGATAAGAGTATATTCAAGTTGATATAAAGTGGTGTTTCGATAAACAGATATCGCAGTTGACACCATAAATCAAATGGCATTTTGTTTTCTATATACAAGATTACATTACACTAAATAAGTGTGTATCACTCCGTGGTCAAGTAGTGCCTATTTCTAAAGAGTTCTTTTTCTCTTCTTGAATAAAAACGATTTAACAATTTGAGACATGTCTTTTGTGTTTTTTCTAATACCCTGTATTTGTCTGTGATATAAAGAAGTGAAACTCCAGCTGCTGTAGCAGTATTGCATTCTCATTATATACTATTAGTTGGCCCTTTATTTAAGGCAAGTGACCTGTTGCCTTAAACCTCAGTCACAAATACACCGATCACCGTCTGATCAGCGGCCGACTTATTTTCCCGCTCATCGGGCTGGCGACTGGCCGATGATCGCACGGAAACCGGGCCAATTTGTAGCATCGGGCGGCGTCCGGATTAATTTTAAGTCTCACTTAAAATTTTACCCGACGTCGGGCCCGGGAAGGAATCGAGATGAGATCGAAACAAGATCGGACGATCAACGCACGGGTATCGCCCGGCGATCGCCCGACATCGGATTCATTGAACGTGTATCGGCAAAAGTAAAGGTATTTCCCAGAGGCATATAAATCGGCCGGCGACCGTCTGATTGCCGGAGGGCCTCAGCACGATGCCCGCCGGACGCCGGACGATGCTCGTTATGATACACGTACAATGAATCCGATGACGGGCGCACGCCGGGCGATAACCGTTCGTTGATCGTCCGATCTTTTTTTCGATTTCAACTCGATTCCTTTCCGGGCCCGATGTCGGGTAAAACAAACTGTGATATAAAAAATTAATCCGGACGCCGCCCGATTCTACAAAATGACCCGATGTGCGTGCGATCATCGGCCGGCGCCAGCCCGATGAGCGGAAAAAAACGTCGGCCGCTGATCGGACGGTGATCGGTGTCTATTTGTGACTGAGGTTTTAAACTTTGTCACTCATCGGACGGCGGACGGCTCCGACGTGTCCAGTCTTCCCGATGCCTGGAGATCGGACACATCGGCCGGCGACCGAATTATTTGTGACTGAGGCATAAACAGTACAAAACAGCACAATACAAAACAACAAAAACATATATACAAATAAAGCTGGGGTCACCGCTTGGAACGGTAAATGCAAAGCATTGGGGGTTTAAAACGGGTTTAGAGCGCTCAACCCCACACTTGGCCCAGCAATATTCATGATACATACACGTGTAAATAAAATTTAACCTCATAGCATTGCAACTCAAATTAAACAATAATAAAAGGGAATTAAAACGCATTCAATTTAATTACCATTTAATAACTAAATGGTCGGAAAGAGACCAGAGCAACAGAGTTACAAGTTTTTGCGGAACGATGAAATGAAATTACGAACAAATGTCAACTATATCCCTTCTTTTTAGAAAAAGATTAAAAAATATAGCATCATAAAATTAATATTTCAGATCATCATCGCGTAAATACAGGAAGAAGCAGCAATAATGGGTGTAAAAGATCCATATTACATAGTTTGGTTGTTTATGTGACTGCTAAAAAAATAGAAATGAAAAAAAATCAAACAAAAAGAGCCCGTCAGAGAGAAAATATTAATAAAGTTTAACGCTATGAACCCGATGACCTATGCATCAAGCCTAAAACAGTGAAAGTGTATCGTAATATAGAAGCGATGACACGATGACGTCAAAAAATCAATGTGGTCCAGAACAGTGAAAGTGTGTCGTATGACGGAATTTAGAAGCGATGACATGAAAAAAAATCCAATATAATTAAAGGGGCAGTACTGTAAAATAAAAAATAAAAATATTAAAGGGGCAGTACTGTAAAATCGAATAACCAATAAAACCAGATTTGGTGATTGAATATTTAAGAATCAAACATATAAAATGGTCATTAATAATTCTTAATTGTAAGAGAAGAAAGATAAAGTGAATAAAAAACCAACAAGCATGTGTTTTAAGTACGTTAACATCATATCCTTTTGATAAAAATGAGTTGATTAAATTGAAAAGTTTAATATAAACATTTTCTTTAAGATATTTTAATTTTCGAACACGCTTCAAAACATCTCCATAAAATGATGTTTGGGAAATTACATTGGTTAAATGTCATTTTAAAGGAACATTAAATTTGAAATTCAAACACAATACTTTGAGTAAAATTTGGCGAATTTACTTCGTAGGTTATGATACGCCAACTTAAAAAATGAACATTTGGGATTGTGTTTTATACTGTATGGGGCTTTTGTTGAAATTAGGCGTCCGAAACACGGGTTGCTTCGGTGGATGCATTCGACAGCGATTCACTTTCTTAGAAGTTGCGAGAAAGTATGTGTTTAATTGAAATTATTGGAAAAGTACAGATCCTTCTTGAAAATGATACCAGATTCAGAAAAAATGATACATTAGAAAGGCAATATATATGCGTTGAAAGTTGTCAGCTCCATGATGGGATCCTATGGGAATCGGAATCAGTGTAATATAGCCTTAACACATCCACTTAATATTTACATATGCATATTAAAGTATTGATAATTTGATACCTTAGTCTACTCTCCAAACACTTAGACATCAAGTATGGATCGTCAGGCCTTTCAAATCAGACGATTATAGCATTTATGTGACAAAGTGTCCAAACTTTTAATGGGTGGGGGTGCCATACCACGAATCGCTGACTTTGGTTTATAGGTAACTAAATTGGCTATACGATTTAAAATTAAACGTGTATCGTATTAAAATGTATGTGCAAAAATATTATATTCCTTTGGACATGAGTCGTTAATATTCCAAAGTAAATGTATCTTGTTTCGTAAGTTTATATAAACAACTATCATTATTTATGTTCAAGCAGGAAACACGCCAGTTTTCAACAACGACGAAGTTACCACAATGCCTGAAAATGTAATAATCGGAGCAATGCCCCCGGACACAATCCGAGCAAGCGTGAACCCGTACGACACAATTTCACTGATGTCATTTCCTACCATTGCGGATAGTGCAAACATGTTTATTCTCGCAACCAATGAAATTGAAGATACCACCGCAAGTGTGCATTATTATGAATGGGTTCCAGATGTGTGTGGAGAAGGGGCAGTGTCCAATGGTATGCTGCTGCGGGTATAGAGTCAGAAAGGCCAAAGCAAGAAAGACACGGACCGTAAAGGTCAAAATAAACTGGTCTACACTTAATAACATTTTAATACTTTTGTTAATCTTTTTATTGCCCCACATTAAACAAATAAGAAACCAGATTAAATTTGTTTTTGTTTTTTATTGTCAAACATTTAATTCCGATATTCTCAAAAATATATAGTTAACAAATGATGCGCAATGCCTTTTAAATTCTGTGTTAATAACACAGCAAGTGTACTACAGTCCATGTGTGTTAAATGTATTGACATCAATTTGTATTTTTTGTTCTAGACTTGACCTTTTCTAAGAGGGTTTTATGGACCAGCGACTTTCTCGTTTTGGGCCTTTGACACAATACATATATTGACTATGCTTGATGTGTGTGTGTATAAATATGTTCATCACATGCCATAACCTGTTTCCCATGTAATATAACCATAACATATATTTTTATCTTACACATGTGTAATATACATTTTGAGCGTTTTCATTGGCTTAGTTTTCGTTAATTGACCAATCGCATTTTGTTATTTTTCTGAAATGACGTTGCAACGTCAAATGACGTCACGAAATGTAAACACCATTCGGGATTTATCATAATGTTTGCGTAAATATTTATTTAAATTGCTCATTTAAAAGCATGTGATAAAAAAGATCTGACACGCGTTGTCATATCATACCATATTTTATTAAACTAGTCCAGGAAATTTGTTAGCAAGCTCGCCAAAGGCTCAATTACTAACACAATTCCTGAACTCGTTTAATAAAATATGGTATGATATGACAACTCGTGCCAGATCCTATATGTCTTTTTTCTATGTATACAAGTAAAACATGTGGGTCAATAATCCGACTGTCTTTCTATCTGATCTTATTATATTTTCAGACATGCCCGAGCCATCAGAACAACAAACTAGGTAAAGTTGCAAAATTGTTTTTAACAAAAATAGTACATGTTTGCTTTTTAAACTAACACCAAACACGTTATTTAACTATATGCTGTATGTTTATAGGGCACATCTTTTAAACTACGAACGTTTACAACGAACAAGAGAAAGCCACATGTCAGACTACAGCAACTTAGAAAGTAATTTGTTTAATGGTTGACGCTCCGCAGAAAACCTGAAATTCCTATCTGCGGATACATTAATTCGGAAGTGTGTGTTCAAGCTTCTATTTCTTCACCAAAGCGTTCAATCGTATATATCTACTTCAATATACAGCAATGGTTATTTACTATTTAACGCTTTACATTACACGACGCCATATACTTCTTTAAATTAATGTTTTCTTACTTTCCCTTAAAAGGGGTAGGGTTTGAAGAGTTTATTTAGTCGCCGCTTTTTTCGGTTGTTAACGTAATTGAATTGGTGTGGGGCTGAAACGATGTTCTGCGATAATCGATTTCGTCCTTCAAAGCCCGCCCGCCCTTACGTCTGCCCTACTGTATTTCCGTTTGTCACACTTTTTGTTTATGCGCGACATCTCATACGATAATTATACGAATTATGCTGTATCTACCTCTTTCTTGTCGAGTCGTTCACGTGCAATGATTGTTCAGGGCGTTATTGCCCTTTGAGTTTTGTCTCTTTATTTTGTTTTATTTACCCGAGAGATCTCAGGAAAAAATGATCAGCATCGGGTGAAACTGTATGTGCACTTTCCTTTTAGGACAGATATGCGCGTATTGGTAGTTCGTTTTGCACAATTGATTTTTCTGCGAGTTATTTTCATGAGAATAATAATTCCTTTCCATGCGAGATCGCATATACATTTTATACGAATTCGATGAACTTGATATGCATAAGCCATTGTACGGTGGATTTTAACTAATTGTCAGGTAGTTTATAGACAGTTGATTACGAGCTATTTGCTAATGGTTTATGAATTTTACGTTTCTGTGATACACAACCGGAACTTTTGTTCAGACTTCGATAAAGAATTATATACAGTAGCCGTAGAGAGTGAACAAGCGCATATCGGATGGTCGTTGCGCTGCATTGATGATTATGGGAGTTATTGCCCCTTAATAATTTCCCCTTTTCAAAATATAATTTGCAATTTAAATGTCCAGAGCTTACAAAACTTAGTATACATCAATTCCTACCGGTTTAACATGCGCCCATTGACAAGTAATTGCACAATGATGATTTTTCAGAGCGTGAGTGAACTTTGATTCAAAATAAAATTGATTGTAACGACGTTTTTTTCTTTTCTGCGCGAGATCTAAGGAACCAATGGTCCGAAATAGATGATAATTTATCGGTATTCACACTTGGTCGACATGCGCATATTGTCAGGTCACTGCTCATGAGTGATTTGCATAGGAGTTATTGACAAATAATAGTATGATTCCGCATAAATCTCGGCCAGTAATGATCTATGTTTAAAAAGTTATGTGAAGCATGTCAATTCATTCCTATCCTATGCCAGAGAAAGTTAATTGTTAGAGTCTGTTTCAAAAATGCATTTAAATAATGTTTTTTAGTGACTCTTTCACGTGTAATTATCCCATATTTTGACAGAACGCATCATTCTTTAGAACCAGTTTCACTAATCTTCTTGGTGTGTGTATAATAGTTTCTAATAGTTGTGTAAGTTTGAAAAAAAAACACGGATATTATAACAGCTGTTTTCATAGTGTGGTGTTTATGTTTGTCTTTGATTTATATTGTGTTTTTGTCTTCATGTGTTGTTTAGTTGTCAAGTAATTATGTTTGATTTGTTTTTAAAAAGTCAAACCTATTCAAAAAGTTAATTATTATGCGATTATAGTTACAAACTGTATTATAAAAAAAGTGTGAAATGTATTGTCAAACCCTGACCAATTGTATTCATAATTGCATATATTGAATGCATTCCGATGGATTTATACTACATACTGTATTTCAATGTGTATGACGTTACTTTGTACAATTAGAGAGATCAATGAACTCCTTTTAGTTTAATATACGAACGTACATTTTTACGAAATTTTTATACATAAGGTCTATAAAAAACATTGTGCGTTCAAAATGGGAAATCGGCTGTTTTCTTTTATCAATACCATAAACATTTACCATAAAAATTGATAAGTGAACAAAACGATCGTCACCCCAAAAATATGCCCACTTCTTTGCTTAGATATTTACCCTATTGTTCAAGTGTATTTACATTACACGTGTATATAATAATTATTTACATGCGTAATGTTCGACAAGTTCAGGGCTAAAGATAATATTTGGGATGCATTTCAATCTGCTTAAACTACGTATGCTTTGCATTGACCTCCTGAGGCCTTGACCTCAGTTTCCATCATATTTGTATTTTTTAGTTCGAAGTTTTATCACGTTTCCTGTATAATGTATTGTTATGTACTGATATCATTTTTCTTTTATAAAATACTACATTGTTTGTGCTGAATTTTGCAAACGGTCACAACAAAATAACAAACAGCAAATTGAAGACATTATGAATACACGTTTTTGCGTTTACCTAAGATTTCATCATGGACCAGGTTACATATATTGATCTAAACATTGCAAGGGTTAAATTCTATTTTTTAAATGTATTTAAGTTTTGATTTATTTTTGTTGACCTCTACCCAATAAGACAAAGGACAGATTTGAATGCTACATCTTTTATTGTAAATATACAAAACAGGATAATTCAATGCCTTCAGGAATAAAATTATATTTATCTAATGTATTATTTATACCACAAACTAATAACGACTACAAGAAACTCATCAGCATATTTTATCTTAATGATAATGTATGAATTTGTCTTTGAATTGAAATGATATTAATAAATATTAATATATTGGCTATTCATAATTATATTTATCGCGTGTCAATGCCATGTTAAAGAAAGTAGTAAACCTCTGAAAGTCGCATGTTAACGGCGACCGTGAATCAGTTCGAAACAGGGGTTTCATAACATTTCTATACATGCAGCAGTAGTGCGTCGATAACATTATATGAACAAGCACATTGAAGAAAAACAAATAATTGCAAAGCGATGTCAGTCTTTGATATACCGGGCATTTGTCACAGCTCTTTCGATCAGTTTAGAACAAACAAGCAAATTATAGTATAATCCGTTACAGATCTAACTCCGCATTGAGCTAATTATTCGGCTCTGCATTGAAATACAGCCTCATTCACGAGACGTCACAGTGATCTATACTGATTAAAAAAGCGAAACTAACAAAACAAGCCTTAAATAAGAATCGTTTTATTTTAAAAACAAACGGTCATCAATATGTCTCATAAATGATTTGCATGTTATTCGCCATATCAAACGTGTAAAAGAGGCATGGGAGTTAAGACAATAATACACAAAAAATATCGGCGTATAGTTTTAAAAACTGGAGCATAACTAGATAATGAAAAATACCCATCATGAATATGGTTTTTAATATTTTTCTGTCGTCATGAATCTATATTATTGCATAAACTCTATCTATAATGCCCTCTGGCGGGGTGCAGAAACTTGGCAAAAGGAGGGCTTTAACAGGAGAAATCGTGTATTAACAATGCGATTCACGTGCCGTTCAAGCCCTGTTCTGTGTTTTCATATCCATAATCTGGTCCACGCGCAGTTACTTCCTTTCTCCAGCCTTCGACGACTTTCCAAGCATAAATGGGGAACTGAATAAGCACCAGTTTCCTCATGCATGTAGGGATAATGACTATTTCAATCTACTTTTCAAGTTATACCATCTGCACTCTCTTTATTTTATTGGCAACGTCAATGAAGTTAAGGTTATTTACTCAACACTTTCAAAAGACTATGCTGTAAATGTAAGTGTTTATGTACCTTCAAAGTTCCTGCTGTAAATTCCAAAATAATTCCTAATTTCTTACTTTGCGCGGCTGCGTTTCAACTTTGCATTAATCCACTGTTTAAACACATTTTAAATCGAAAGCTGCCTATCCGAAGGTAAAGCCTCGTCATTTCGGATGATGACCGAGTGAGGCATATGTAAAACACAACCTTGAACTGTATTGAAATAATCGAATTATTTTGTCGATGTCGAATGAACAAAACATATTGTTTTCAATGTTATTTAAAATTATTTTGATATCTGTGATTTGTTTATACAATATTAGCTAAAATACACGTTTTCGAGGGCATGAACATCTGCGGGCGCTCGAAAAATCCGTTCCTGCCCGCACTCGGGCAGGAACGGATTTTTCGAGCGCCCGCAGATGTTCATGCCCTCGAAAACGTGTATTATCCCTATATACATATGGCTAAATTGTAAGTCATTAGCACTTTTGAGTGTTTGCAAAGAGCTCAAGTTGCTTTGCATCCGCTGTGCTGTGCCATGTGCAATGCTTTGTGGAACATGCGGTTGATAAGCTTTAGCTTTCGCTGACCATAAGCTTATTGCGTATCAAGAGGCGACCATGTTTGCTCATTTTCTAAATAGAATTTGGAACTTGGACTGAATGTATTTCATAAATTTATTTACCATATATATGCTTATTTAAAATTTAAGTCATGTCTGGTCATAAAATAAGTCACAATACCAAAGCTTAGAAGAACACCTCTCACACCTACAGGAGTCACCGCATCTAAAAGTTTATACTTAAAATATTTAGGCCTACTCTGCATTTTAATCGAGCTAGTCAAAATACGAGTATATATTGACACTGTGAAGTAAAAACTCGATTTATTTGTCCAGTGCGTTGAGATCACTTTGTCGTATTTTTGAAAACCCATGGTATCACTAAAGAAACTTAATATATTATTGCATCTTCATGAAGCTTGGTAACACATTTGTTATCGATAATACTGTACATACTCTGTTATGTTTACAATTTTTAGACCAAGTTTAATATTCGACCAGATTATGTCAAGAAATAGGTAACAATGTCAAATCTTACAGAAAAACTAAACAAACTGGTAAAGCAAATGATGACCTAATTACGATGGCAAGAGGTTATACTTTCTCTTGACCATAATGTTCATACATTGACTTGGTATTGAATCTTCTTTAAAACCAGTTACACGATTTCTATAAGGACTTCTGGAAAACAAGAACGTTAACCTAACAAAGAATTATACAAGCGCTTAGTTTTAATGGAACAGAGTTTGCACTTAACATTAAATTCAAAACCGGACAAAGTAATTGCCTTAAATTGCTTTAACAATATATTAAGCTAAAACTGTCATTGTTTCAATTCATATTTGTTACCACTACCACAAGAGCAATATTTATTTATTTCAAGCAACAGAATATATAACCAATAATACACAATAGTTTTCGTGACTTCGTAAGACACACATTAGCTTTTTCTTTCATAAGGGTGACATTTTAAAACCGAGCATGATAAAAATAAAGCATGGGATAAACCGATGCGAAACAAACATCACGCATAATCAAACACATTGTACATTTGTGCCGTAAAACAATTTGGTCGAATGTACCTTATCGGCCGGCGAAAGATGCGGTTAAATATTAAGTTCTTGTCTCCTTAATACTAAAAAAAAATTGTCTTCGTCGACCTTCTGTCTATTTTTACAGCAACATTTCTTTCGATGGTAGAGATCTAAAAGTACACCATAATTACAAAATATAAATACAGTTTTATTACAGTTGACAGATGCATTTATGTACGCGCCTAATTATTGAAAACATTTTGCTAGATATGCTGATGAATTTAGATTTAAATATTATATTTGTTATCTATGATTTTAAGATATCGTTTGAAGATAAGTGTTTGCTGTATTTATTAAAATTAACAATTAAAGAAAGGGCAATATACTCACACCAACGGTAACCAAGCCAGGCACCAAAAGCACCGAAACAGAACGACACAATGGACACAAAAATGAGATCTCCTGTGTACGAAGGATTCATTTCATATTCATGTAGATTCGACAAATTCGCCTTTACGAAATCTGAAATAAATTTTATGTATAAATTAAATTTAACGCAGATGTGGTGAGGCGAAACGTATATATTAGTTAGAAAAAGGCCGGATTTTTGTTAATTTTTAAATTTTAATTTCTTATATATAGATACTGAATTGAACTGCTAGTCAAAGGAATGTTTTATTATGCAGTTTTAATTGGACAAATATATTTCGTTTGATTTCTACATAATACCTTTCACGGAGTTATCATTTATATTGGGATTTGGTATAATCGTCGTGTTCACACATATTGAAGGGCTGTACAATTCACAACATATGTATGTTCCGTATGTTTCATCGGTTAAGTTTTTGATGAAAAGGATACATCCAACACTAGTGTAAGCAGCAGCGTAATTTTGTTCGTTAGCAGTCGTGTCCAGAAGATAACATGATCCCAGTTGGGCATCACGTTCTGCAATCGTTTTTAAAGTACCAGTTGCGCCCTCTCTTTTAATGTAAAGAAACGAGATGCCATCGTTTGAAGTGCATTCGATCGGTACTGCTATGCTATTTTCAGCCATTTGGACATAGCCAACCGCGATGTCTGCAATTATTTTCATATCAAGTGATCATAATGAAAAACAAGTATAATTCTATATGCAAACATTGTTTATTAAACAAATATATAATGTTCATTTATAAATCAGGAATATGCGGTAACTGTGAATACACTGAAACGGATTGCAGGAGTTAATTGTGCAATGTTTGTTTCAACAAATCCGCACTAGTTTATGTTTCTGTCAAAAATTCGTTTGTTAAATAATCAATTTATTACATATTTTGATTCGTAAAAATACAACATAGCCCTTATTACCAAAGACAAATACAACATAATGTTGATTGATAATATTTTCTTATATTACTGAAAGGCAAAAAAGGGTTTAAAGTTATTGCAGTTTATTTTACATTTTATAATTTAACAAATACAAAATATGCGGGAATGGTTTCGGAATGTTGTATCAGAAGTGTTAATAAAATCTCCATTTATTATAATGAGATAAATTAATAAATTAATCAACATGTATGTAACTCACATTCGCTCGTTATTTATCATCAAAGGTTGAAATACAGACAAGACTAAAGTGTCCAAATGGTACCAACGGCATAACTTCCGCACCAGTTTTCAACAGAAACAAGATTGAAGTTATAAGACTTATCTTTGTCAAATTTGGACAAGCTATCCAGTAATTCTATATTGGCTTTCATCAAAACAGTTAAGAACTTATTCAGAAGACTATGAGGAACAACAACATCACAGAACAGAACGGAACAGTTTATTTACGACTTAAGCAAATACAGCTCATCGTCAAAATAACAATATAGCAATAAATACACATAAATACCCATGCATCAAAATAACAACAATTTTGTTTATGCATTTTTCTGATTATTGTGAGTAGGTAATATGTAAGAGATGGCTCTTTATTATTGTTAGCAATGTTAAATGGATGCGAAAATTCGTAATTATTTGAGAAAAATGTAATGCGATTATATAATATATACAAAATTCCAATTCTGGGAAAAAAATTCTATATTTTTCCGGCTCTAAGTTTGAATGGTTTAATACAGAAATTAGCAAGACGTATCAGTATATATTTTCTGGTCTCATTCAATAATTGTAAACATTTAAACATACTTGGTCTTCTTCTGTAAACATCATGTATAAGTGTATTTCTAAAATTATCATACAACGGGCATATTAAAACAAAATGGTACTCCTCTTCAAATTCATTAAGATTACATAATTTACAAAATCGTTGATTTCTTGTGATGTTATGGTGCCTACCAATTTCTATAAATAGAACAAGATAAAATAATCTTAATTTTGCTATTATCTTTCTTAATTTAAAATTTTCTTTTTTTCCATGTAAATGGATCTTTACAAGATGGGTATCAATACCCTGTAAAGAAATAGTGATGAAGTGTCATTAACATCAGTTCGCCATTTTTTTAAATAAACATATCATATGCTCTATTGCGAAACATTACAAGAAATCTGTTAACATTAATAGATTAAAACCTGACTCTTGCAAAAGTGTTCGAACGTTTGATGCCCATTACTTAAAATACAGTTGGACGATTTTTTGTTGAACACTTTTAAACAATATTCAACTACTCGTACATATCTACATAAATACATCGGGTATCAACCAACTTCGACACACAAAACATTTTAATTTGAAGAAGCTTTCACATTTAAAACATTTAAAAGCCATTTGCAGAATTCGCATTGGACTCGCTCAATATTTTCAGCTTTAGTAAATCCCCACACTTCGCTTCCATAATAAAGAATCGAGGCAACATAGGCATCAAACAGATTAGTAAGAACAGCTCCTTCTCTCACAGCTTTCAAAGCAAATCTAAACAAAGATAAAAAATAAATAATTCCCACGCATTGCTACGATGGAGAGCGGCAGTATAATATTCTACATGCACGTTTACGAATTCTTTGGAGCAGCTTAAATGAACATTAGTACGCAAAAGCAATATACTAAGCGTTCGTTTAGTATATTAGGGAATAACTTGGCTAATCAACTCATAAGGGTTATACCTCGATAATTATTGGGTATAGACGGATCGCCTTTTTATATAGGAGAATAATCAGACCCGTTGACTAGCTGTGTTGGAATTTCCTAGACTTGAGAATAGGATTAAATAAATGTTCCAACGCATTATGTCTATTACATGGACACTTTCTTTAAAATATTTGTAAATATATTGTCCGAAAAACACGCCTTATTATTACCTAATCGTTTCGTAGCCATGACAATTTCTTCCAATGGTATGTGTCTATCGAGCTCCGGGTAAGAATTGTCAGAGTTATGGTTACGGTCAAAATTTCGAACAAAAGGTATGCTTTCTCATTATTTAAACTACCTTCATTTTTAGCCAGTTTTTAGAGTGTTTTTTTTTTGTATATATTCCGAAATTCTTTGGTTGATTTGGATTTCATACTGTCCATCCTGGGTCCTAACATACGATTAAAATTTAACTTGCATATACGACAATAATATGTGTATGCTTTCTTTTTTTCAAATACACACTGTCGATTGAACTCGTTATTAAATATGTTTTATTTGTTTAAAGCATCCTTATATTATTTACGTTTGAGTTTACAATCCGCATTGTGTCATTTTTATTTATTTTTGTCGTGTGAGTAGAACTAATTTGAAAGGGAGTTAATAGTGCGCGTAAAATGCGGATTACCTTTAGACGTAATATACTGAGTAAAAAATGAAACTAGTCCTTTGTTTCGTCGTTATTCTCTATCTCGTGTATTAAACTTGACTCAAGATTTACAATATCGCTCGATAATTTGGAAATAAAAGCTTCCCTGTGAATAGAATTCGATTTAACAAATAGTTTTGGTCCTCGCGTATATTTTTCGCTAGTTGTTTTAGATTATATTCGATGGGGGCATGGTTTCGAAATTCATTAAAATCTCTTATTTCAAAGTGAACAATATTTTCAAACTTTGCCGACCGTATTACTAGATAGTCAACAAAACATTTCCCATTGTATGTAAAACGTTATTCTTCCAATATTCTTATCAGAATGTAATCTACCGTTAACAACTCGACAATGTGTAGCCATATATAAAGCTAACAATTCGTCCCGGAAGCGGTTTGAATTCAAATCACAAGTTGCCGAAGGCATAGGATTGTCAATGTCTATAAAATCGATATTAATTAAATTACGATCATACGCAATATAATCGAATTTACGTCCATTTCTTACATTTGTATCCCCCGTTACATAAACCGCACCTAGCTCGCTGAAATTATCAATATCCGATGCAATAATTTTGAAATTATCTCCATCCAATCGTTCGTGAACAGGTGAATTTTCGGGTGCTATATACATGTATGTTATCGCAATAAACATGTCATTATCGGTATTAAAATAATGTTTATCAAGTTTAATCCATAGTAGACCATCTATTAATATATTTTTTTTGAAACCGATACTCCTTTTCGTACATTATCTCTTATACACACAATAATTCCACCACTTGCACGTTCCGCACGCCTATTTTGATAGCGTCTATGTAAATGTATTTGATCACTTTATCAAAACAGTTTAATATTAGATTTTGAATAAGTCCATGTTTCGGTTAAACAAATTATGCCATATTTTGAAAGCAATTTGCAAATTCCGGTGATGAAATAAAAATGAGTCCTTCAACATTCCAGGTTACACATTTCACAACACTCCCACATTCCTCCTAGGCATTCGGCTTGTACTCTCGGCCGTCGATGAATAGTTTATCCACCCTCATGTAGGCCTCTTTATTATCATCTCTCGCCTTCTTCATGATTGGAATAAGCTTCTGTCTGGTTTCCATCACCTCCCTGGGGTATTGTTCCGAGATATCATACGGGATCTCTTTTAGCTACTTGGAAACCTTCCGCACTTGTTCTCGGTCCGGGTATTAAGCAATCGTGGCTACAAAAGGCCTAATTATTGCCCTGTTATAACGCCATATTCTATGGGCAATTTGATGTTTCTGGATGCTTTCTCATTTCGAAATTTTGATTCAATGAATTCCAATATTTTTTTCTCACACTGTTAATCTTTTTCCTTCGGGAATTTTGTAGAAAGGTAAATTATCCCGCATGCTTCGGCATTTAAAATCAGTTACTTCGTGCTGCATGAGGTGTTTATGGTCTTTCAATCGTCCAGCTAACACTTCGATTTCGATGTTTGTTTTTATTAAAATTCTCCGGTACTGTCATATTGGCCGCTTGTTCTATTTCTATGATTTTGATCTCAATTTGTGAAACTTGTTTGTCCATGAACTCACATTTCACCGTGAGAGTATTCATTGTTGATTGAATGGTTTCTAATTGGCAATATTTTTATCTAGATTGTCCATCCTGTTCAAAAGCTTGTTAAGCACTGTGTTAAAATCTGTATCTTGCTGTGAATACATAACATTGTGAATTGTTGGGCATATTGAATTGTCCATATCCCGGTGAAACCATGTTCATAAATTGACTGCTGTGAAAATTACTGTCATTGTTAAAGTTGCATGGCTGCGGTGACATTTCATTGCACGATTGACTTGCCTGCAACAATGAACTGTTCATAGGTGGCGATTGAATCATGTTAGCAGGTGCAGATGTCGCCGCTCCTGAGATATTTGCACAACTCCTATTTACCGCCATATTGCCTTTTGAACGTGTACTCTTTCTTTTTGAGTTTGTACTTGAACTGTCCAAGGTGAACTTTTTTTTCGCTTTTTAGGCATTTATAATCCACAGAACCATTGTACACTCTTTTTCAAGTATACTTTTCACATTTCAAGCATTGTTTAAAATGTTTATTGCTACTTAAATATAAAATGATATCTACACTGCATTTTTTTTCAAAACAAAACAAAAAACATCCAACTGTCAAATGTGCATGTGTGCGTTGGTACCTGAATGACACTTGTCAATATGGAAAATGATTACAATTCATAAATAGACTATTTTGTGAATATATTAGCGCTGATTTAGTGCTTGCATTTCAATACCACTATGATTACAAAGCAATTGTTACGGAAAAAATGGTGTCGATTTACAAACACCGAACATGTACAGCATGTAAGGAAATAATACCTATATTGGAAACCTGCCGGAAACAAACGGTGAGCCATACCTGAAAATAGATTATTGGAATCCGTTATTTAATATTCAAATTGATTTACATCTTGTTATGTTTGGAACATTATGAAGACCATAATTCCTCAACAATTGTTTTAGTGTAAGGGTTGATAAATTTAAAGATAGACTCATATTGATTTAATAGTTCGGAAATATAATGAATGTCGTGTCATTTGGAATGGTATTGTAATACATCGATATGGCTCATTTAAAAATAATAATACCTAATTAAGAAATGCTATCATACACTCAGAAACAATTATTAGTTAATACAAAGTAATGCGTAATATCCTCAGACAAAACTTAATAAAATTTAATATCTACTTGTAATTAAAACGTTAACACTTACAAGCCACGTTTTTATAATACAATCTCAGAGTTCGCCATATGGTGGCATGACATTTTTTTTAATTCATCTGATAAAATATTATTACTTTATCTTCTATTATCGAACACACAACTGTTTAACAAGGATACACATTGATAAAGATATGTGATTAGCGTGACAAATAAAAATAAGTTAACGAACTATTAAAACACACTGCAAAACTAATGGATACATCGCAACGAGACGATTAAGAACGTTAACAACATGGTAAATTGAAACGGCGAAAAATAGAAGACTTGGAATATAATGGAGTAATTTGGTTTATTGCAATATGGAAATTTTTACAAATAAGTGTGGCACAACCTCTGGTATTCTAAATTAGAAGGATTCAAATCCAAATTATTATTTGTTTGTTATCAGTATTTATGTTGTCGGTTTTCTATTTAAATTCTCAATGAAAACTGTTGATATTGAATCAACCAACCTATTATGCATCTTTATGTACAAAATTAGTTTGTCATAGTTAGTAAATATATAACTTTAAATACTTCTATATTTTACTATATTTTATAGAAAAATAATCTACTGAAGAAAACATACAATTTTGAAGAAATTTGTAAAACAGTGTGATTAAAATCAGACACATAGTTAAACCTGTATTTTGACACTGGGCCCAACCTATTTTTTTTATAAATTTAAAACCAAGATAAAACCCATTACGTAAACTGATAACGTTTAACAACAATACAAATAAATACAACTTTACATGAAAATGTAATATGCTCATTATGATCCATCCACATATAAGTTGTCATGCATTGTAACTCGATAGCGAGGACAGTTTGACACTCGAAAACATTCAGACTGGGGTTTTCAAGTAAACATGATTTGCAACGCTAACGTCTACAAATTGAATGACTCCTTACAAAGTTTATTA